>NC_068431.1:11196712-11204212 GCF_023373465.1 Oncorhynchus keta
TAACATCACACACACACACACACACACACACACACACACACACACACACACACACACACACACACACACACACACACACACACACACACACACACACACACACACACACACACACACACACACACACACACACCTAATATCTCCACTATCTATACCGTCACCGTGTCAACCACTCTTTCTCTCTTCCTCTTTTCCCCTCGCTCCATTCTCTCCATCTGTGTGTGAATATATATTTAATCTGTGAATGTAGTGAGTCACAGAGGTAGTGTGTGTTTGTATATGTAGATTCTAGCTCTCCAACAGAGAACCCGGACATCACAACACACACACACTCAGCCAGACCCCTCTCTTCCTAGACCCATCTCTGCCCAGACGCCTCTCTCCCAGACCCCTCTCTCTCCCCAGACCTCTCTCTCCCCCAGACCCCTCTCTCCCCAGACCTCTTCTCCCCAGACCCCTCTCTCCCCAGACCCCTCTCTCTCTCCAGACCCCTCTCTCCTCCCAGACCCCTCTCTCTCCCCAGACCCCTCTCTCTCCCCAGACCCCTCTCTCTCCCCAGAGCCCTCTCTCCCCAGACCTCTCTCTCTCCCCCCGACATCTCTCTCCCCAGACCCCTCTCCCCAGACCCCTCTCTCCCCAGACCCCTCTCTCTCCCCCGACCCCTCTCTCTCCCCAGACCCCTCTCTCTCCCCAGACATCTCTCTCCCCAGACCCCTCTCCCCCAGACCCCCTCTCTCCCCAGACCTCTCTCTCCCCAGACCCCTCTCTCCCCAGACCTCTCTCTCTCCCCAGACCCCTCTCTCTCCCCAGACCTCTCTCTCCCCAGACCCCTCTCTCTCCCCAGAACCCTCTCTCTCCCCAGACCCCTCTCTCTCCCCAGACCTCTCTCTCCCCAGACCCCTCTCTCTCCCCAGACCTCTATCTCCTCAGACCCCTCTCTCTCCAGACCCTCTCTCTCCCCAGACCCCTCTCTCCCCAGACCCTTCTCTCCCCAGACCCCTCTCTCTCCCCAGACCCCTCTCTCCCCAGACCCCTCTCTCTCCCCAGACCTCTCTCTCGCCAGACCTCTCTCTCCCCAGACCCCTCTCTCTCCCCAGACCCCTCTCTCTCCCCAGACCTCTCTCTCCCCAGACCCCTCTCTCTCCCCAGATCTCTCTCTCCCCAGACCCTCTCTCTCCCCCAGACCTCTCTCTCCCCAGACCCTCTCTCCCCAGACCCCTCTCATCCCAGACCCCTCTCTCTCCCCAGACCCCTCTCTCTCCCCAGACCCCTCTCTCTCCCCCAGACCTCTCTCTCCCCAGACCCCTCTCTCTCCCCCCAGACCTCTCTCTCCCCAGCCCTCTCGCTCCCAGACCTCTCTCTCCCCAGACCCCTCTCTCTCCCCCAGACCTCTCTCTCCCCAGACCCTCTCTCTCCCCAGACCCCTCTCCCCCAGACCCCTCTCTCTCCCCAGACCCCTCTCTCCCCAGACCCCTCTCTCTCCCCAGACCCCTCTCTCTCCCCAGACCCCTCTCTCCCCAGACCCCTCTCTCCCCAGACCCCTCTCTCCCCAGACCTCTCTCTCCCCAGACCCCTCCCCAGACCCCTCCCCCAGACCCCTCTCTCTCCCCAGACCCCTCTCCCCCCAGACCTCTCTCTCCCCAGACCTCTCGCTTCCCAGACCTCTCTCTCCCCAGACCCCTCTCTCTCCCCAGACCTCTCTCTCCCCAGACCTCTCTCTCCCCAGACCCTCTCTCCCCAGACCCCTCTCTCCCCAGACCCCTCTCTCCCCAGACCCCTCTCTCTCTCCAGACCCCTTTCTCCCCAGACCCCTCTCTCCCCCAGACCCCTCTCTCTCCCCAGACCTCTCTCTCCCCCAGACCCCTCTCCCCCAGACTCCCCCAGACCTCTCTCTCCCCAGACCCCTCTCTCCCCAGACCCCTCTCTCTCCCCAGACCTCTCTCTCCCCAGACCCCCTCTCTCCTCCCAGACCCCCTCTCTCCCCAGACCCCTCTCCCCAGACCTCTCCCCCCAGACCCTCTCTCCCCAGACCCCTCTCTCCCCAGACCCCTCTCTCTCCCCAAACCCCTCTCTCCCCAGACCCCTCTCTCTCCCCAGACCCCTCTCTCCCAGACCCTCTCTCTCCCCAGACTACTCTCTTTCCCCAGACCCCTCTCTCCCCAGACCCCTCTCTCTCCCCAGACCTCTCCAGACCCCTCTCCCCAGACCTCTCTCTCCCAGAACCCTCTCCCCCAGACCTCTCTCTCCCCAGACCCCTCTCTCTCCCCAGACCTCTCTCTCTCCCCAGACCCTCTCTCTCCCCAGACCTCTCTCCCCCAGACCCTCTCTCTCCCAGACCCCTCTCTCCCCAGACCCCTCTCTCTCCCCCAGACCTCTCTCTCCCCAGACCCCTCTCTCTCCCCAGACCTCTCTCTCCCCAGACCCCTCTCTCTCCCCAGACCTCTCTCTCCCCAGACCCCCTCTCTCCCCAGACCCCTCTCCCCCCAGACCCCTCTCTCTCCCCCAACCCTCTCTCTCCCCAGACCCCTCTCTCTCCCCAGACCCCTCTCTCTCCCCAAACCTCTCTCTCCCCAGACCCCTCTCTCTCCCCAGACCCCTCTCTCTCCCTAGACTACTCTCTCTCCCCAGACCCCTCTCTCTCCCCAGACCCCTCTCTCTCCCCCAACCCTGCAGAAGAAAGGGTCATTGTTCCCATGTCAAAATGCTGCAGGCGTCTTGACAAAGACCCATGAGGTTATGACAACAGGAAGAGAAACGCCCAGGAACAGGGATGGCTGGTGTTCTGTGGCATTTGGCTGTGCAGATTCCTGCTGGAATATCTCACCTTTCAGCCCTGTGGTGAAAAAACTCTTTGCCACAGACATGATCTGATCCTTTTCAGAACAAGAAAGCATTTGTGTCCGTGTTATTGTGCAAACTGTTCTGCTTCAGAAGTGTGATTATTCTATCAAAAGGAATAGTCGAACCTTGTCATTCACCTCTATGGTGTACCTAAACTACACCTGTCCATGGCAAGATGTTTTGCAACATTTCTTCAATACTTTCCATCTCTTTCTCTTTGATGAGCACATCCTTGGGCCTCTCAGAAGAGGAACCAACCCCGTTTCTCTGTCTGTGCTGTTGTTGAGTCTCTCCGAGCTCTTAAAGGCTACATTTGGGTGAAAGATAAGAACTCTTCAGAACAATGATCTGGGGCTGGGCGGCCATCTTCTCTCCCCCTGCCTCCTCTCCACCATTCTGGCTCTTCTGTCACTAGTTGCCTGCCTGGCTGGCTGTCACCAGGCATGTAAATACGCTTGTCACCTCCCCTCTCTGACTGACATGCTTTTACAGGTCTCTCTCTCTTCTGACAGGATAATGGGTTTTAACCTGCAATTTCAATGCTAAACGTAAAAAGTAAATGTCCTTTAAAATCTCCAGATTACCATACGTGCTTTTTACACTCACTTTCATAAATAAGGGCAGTCTAGCTTCATGGGAATGTGAAATGACTTCCATTAGCCACGATAGAATATTTAAATCTCTTCCACTGTGCTTCACATTGGCTTCCATTAGCTACGATCATATATGTAAATCCCCTCCACTCTTCTTTACATTGACTTCCATTAGCTACGATCATATATGTAAATCCCCTCCACTCTTCTTTACATTGACTTGCATTAGCTACAATCATATATGTAAATCCCCTCCACTCTTCTTTACATTGACTTGCATTAGCTACAATCATATATGTAAATCCCCTCCACTCTTCTTTACATTGACTTCCATTAGCTACAATCATATATGTAAATCCCCTCCACTCTTCTTTACATTGACTTCCATTAGCTACGATCATAAGGCATTCCTAAGTTATATTCTTGAAGAATCAATGGGTATATATAATTAATTAACAAGTTTTAAAAAATGGGTGTAGCAATTACATTTTGCCCCTTTATAGCAATCACAGGCTGGAAAGGGCCTTGGTACCAGTCTGGTTCTTTGATGTATTCTTTGATGTACTACTCTTGATAGATATTGTACTTCCTGTGGAACACAACTTCAGAAATTAGCTGGTAAAATTAATAAAACAAGATGAATACTGTACGAAGAGTGAACTCAATTCCAGATTATATTCTGAACGTATGACGAAAACATTCATTGTTATGAGATTATTTTACAGTGCTCTAATCGTTCAGTATTGTGCGTGTGTCCTCAGCTCTGAATGAACCCACCATCGACTACGGTTTCCAACGACTGCAGAAGGTCATCCCCCGGCACCCTGGAGATCCAGAACGCCTTCCAAAGGTACCAGTCACACTTCCTGTTCTTCAAATGACCAATCAGTCCACAGCCTTGTACACTAACTGTCCAATCAGAGTCTATCAGTCACACTTCCTGTTCTTCAAATGACCAATCAGTCCACAGCCTTGTACACTAACTGTCCAATCAGAGTCTATCAGTCACACTTCCTGTTTTTCAACTGACCATTTAGTCCACAGCCTGTACCCTAACTGTCCAATCAGAGTCTATCAGTCACACTTCCTGTTTTTCAACTGACCATTTAGTCCACAGCCTGTACCCTAACTGTCCAATCAGAGTCTATCAGTCACACTTCCTGTTTTTCAACTGTCCATTTAGTCCACAGCCTGTACCCTAACTGTCCAATCAGAGTCTATCAGTCACACTTCCTGTTTTTCAACTGTCCATTTAGTCCACAGCCTGTACCCTAACTGTCCAATCAGAGTCTACACGTCTAAACCATTACGACCAACGGATCATTTCTCTTTAGATGTGTCAGTTTATCCTCTCCAAATCAAAATCCAATCAAAGGTTATTTGTTACGTACACAGTTTAAAGCAGGTATATAATGGTGCAGTGAAATGCTTACTTGTAAGCTCCTTCAACAGGGGAGGGTCACTCCTACATATTCAGCTGAACCTTATCGTACTGTAGCCGTGTCGGGTCACTCCTACATATTCAGCTGAACCTTATCGTACTGTAGCCGTGTCGGGTCACTCCTACATATTCAGCTGAACCTTATCGTACTGTAGCCGTGTCGGGTCACTCCTACATATTCAGCTGAACCTTATCGTACTGTAGCCTTGTCGGGTCACTCCTACATATTCAGCTGAACCTTATCGTACTGTAGCCGTGTCGGGTCACTCCTACATATTCAGCTGAACCTTATCGTACTGTAGCCTTGTCGGGTCACTCCTACATATTCACCTGAACCTTAGCGTTCTGTAGCCGTGTTGGGTCATGACCCTGCAGATCCAGCTGAACCTTAGCGTTCTGTAGCCGTGTTGGGTCATGACCCTGCAGATCCAGCTGAACCTTAGCGTTCTGTAGACGTGTTGGGTCATGACCCTGCAGATCCAGCTGAACCTTAGCGTTCTGTAGACGTGTTGGGTCACGACCCTGCGCTTCCAGCTGAACCTTAGCGTTCTGCAGCCTTAGTGGGTCATGACACTATGATCCAGCTGAACCTTAGCATTCTGTAACCATGTTGGGTCACGACCCTATGACCCAGCTGAACCTTAGCTAGCCTTTCCCAGCACCCCTCTGCTAGCCTTTCCCAGCACCCCTCCTGTTTCCACCCTACCCTCCCTGACCCAGCTACTCCTGGCTGTTCCCATCCTACCCTCCCTGACCCAGCTACTCCTGGCTGTTCCCATCCTACCCTCCCTGACCCAGCTACTCCTGGCTGTTCCCATCCTACCCTCCCTGACCCAGCTACTCCTGGCTGTTCCCATCCTACCCTCCCTGACCCAGCTACTCCTGGCTGTTCCCATCCTACCCTCCCTGACCCAGCTACTCCTGGCTGTTCCCATCCTACCCTCCCTGACCCAGCTACTCCTGGCTGTTCCCATCCTACCCTCCCTGACCCAGCTACTCCTGGCTGTTCCCATCCTACCCTCCCTGACCCAGCTGCTCCTGACTGTTCCCATCCTACCCTCCCTGACCCAGCTGCTCCTGACTCTGCTCTGCCTGGTCCTTAGGAGAGAAATACAGGCAATGACCGTCAGCACACACAAACACACATATACTGTATGGACCTATAGTAGGCTGTCTTTTATCTCACCTGGACTCTGGTGATGGAAACTACTGATACTAACCTTGACTCTGGTGATTGAAACGACTAAAACCAACCTTGACTCTGGTGATTGAAACGACTAAAACCAACCTTGACTCTGGTGATTGAAACGACTAAAACCAACCTTGACTCTGGTGATGGAAACGACTGAAACCAACCTTGACTCTGGTGATGGAAACGACTGAAACCAACCTTGACTCTGGTGAGGGAATCGACTGCTCTCATGACATTAGTAACTAGAGGATCTCCAGTCATGACGGAGGTGAAAGTAAGGATAGGGTGCTGTAGGACATGTGACCTATCAGAGAAGACTGAGGGAGGGGAAGTGGAGGATGGGGTACTGTAGGACATGTGACCTATCAGAGAAGACTGAGGGAGGGGAAGTGGAGGATAGGGTACTGTAGGACATGTGACCTATCAGAGAAGACTGAGGGAGGGGAAGTGGAGGATAGGGTACTGTAGGACATGTGACCTATCAGAGAAGACTGAGGGAGGGGAAGTGGAGGATAGGGTACTGTAGGAAATGTGACCTATCAGAGAAGACTGAGGGAGGGGAAGTGGAGGATAGGGTACTGTAGGACATGTGACCTATCAGAGAAGACTGAGGGAGGGGAAGTGGAGGATACGGTACTGTAGGACATGTGACCTATCAGAGAAGACTGAGGGAGGGGAAGTGGAGGATAGGGTACTGTAGGACACGTGACCTATCAGAGAAGACTGAGGGAGGGGAAGTGGATGCCTTTAGTTGGGTGTACACATGCCTCACTTCATTAGTTAACATTAGTATTTACAGCAGCATCAGCCGTGTAATATGCAACCAGGCAGCTATTGTAGCCATCGCTCCATAACATTACCCCCTCCACTCACTCACTCACTCACTCACTCACTCACTCACTCACTCACTCACTCACTCACTCACTCACTCACTCACTCACTCACTCACCCACTCACTCACTCACTCACTCACTCACTCACTCACTCACTCACTCACTCACTCACTCACTCACTCACTCACTCACTCACTCACTCATTCTCCAACATCTCATAACGTTCATAGTGGTGAGAGGTGGCTTCGAGCAGGAAGTGATGATCTGATGATGTCATCAGGCAGCAGCCCCCCCCCCCCTCCACTGATGTGGTTATCTGTGTTGGTACTGACCAGCCCACCACTCCCTCTACCACCCCCTACCACCCAGCCTGGCTACAGCTGTTCTGGGGAGGACAGACCTGATAAACCTCTGTAGGTAGTGATGGTGACAATGCCAGTTGGGTCTGTCTGCTCTCTAGCTCTGCTCTACAGTACACCCCGCAGGCATAGCCGGAGACTCAAAGGGTACTTTACAATGGTCAGCATTCTCTTGGTCCAGGCCAGTAGCAAGCGTTTACAGTACTGTCAGATCTGGAGTTTAGTAGCCACATCTCGATGA
>NC_068431.1:11209212-11216712 GCF_023373465.1 Oncorhynchus keta
TCCTTTATTGAGGTAATAACAGTTTGTTGATGGCACTCTTCAACTGCTGGACTCAATCTCCCAGGGTGGAGGAGGGAGAGAGAGGGATGGAGAGAGAGGGAGAGGGAGAGAGAGAGAGGGAGAGGGAGAGGGAGAGAGAGAGGGAGATGGAGAGAGAGAGAGAGAGAGAGAGAGAGAGGGAGAGAGGAGAGAGAGAGAGAGAGAGAGAGAGAGAGAGAGAGAGAGAGAGAGAGAGAGAGAGAGAGAGAGAGAGGGAGAGAGGAGGGAGGGAGGGAGGGAGGGGGAGGGAGGGAGGGAGGGAGGGAGGGAGGGAGGGAGGGAGGGAGGGAGGGAGGGAGGGAGGGAGGGAGGGGTGAGAGTGAGAGAGCTTATGTGCACACTGCCCACAAAATGAGGTGGAAACTGAGCTGCACTTCCTAACCTCCTGCCAAATGTATGACCATATTATAGACACATATTTCCCTCAGATTACACAGATCCACAAAGAATTCGGAAAAAATAAATGTGATTAACTCCCATATCTATTGGGTGAAATACCACAGTGTGCAATCACAGCAGCAAGATTTGTGACCTGTTGCCACAAGAAAAGGTCAACCAGTGAAGAACAAACACCATTGTAAATACAACCCATATTTATGTTTATTTATTTTCCCTTTTGTACTTGAACTATTTGCACATAATATTACATTTCAAATGTCTTTATTCTTTTGGAACTTTTGTGAGTGTAATGTTTACTGTTCATTTTTCACGGCACTCTTCAACTGCTGGACTCAATCTCACAGGGTGGAGGAGAGAGAGAGAGAGAGAGAGAGAGAGAGAGACAGAGAGAGAGAGAGAGAGAGAGACAGAGAGAGAGAGAGAGAGAGAGAGACAGAGAGAGAGAGAGAGAGAGAGAGAGAGAGAGAGAGAGAGAGAGAGAGAGAGAGAGAGAGAGAGAGAGAGCCCTTGAATTGAATTGAGAGACACAGAGAGACACAGAGAGACACAGAGGTAAAGGACACAGTTGTATAGGTAACAGCACCTCTCTATTCAGTCTAGATTAGAATGGTCTGAGTTGATAACACATCAAGCCTGGGACACCTGTCACGTGATCTTCCTCTCTGGCCTCTAGGTCAACAGGCTGCTCGTTATGGGCCAGACTGTCACGTGTACTCCGTCTCTGGCCTCGAGGTCAACAGGCTGCTCGTTATGGGCCAGACTGTCACGTGATCTTCCTCTCTGGCCTCTAGGTCAACAGGCTGCTCGTTATGGGCCAGACTGTCACGTGTACTCCGTCTCTGGCCTCGAGGTCAACAGGCTGCTCGTTATGGGCCACACCTGTCACCATCATTACACACATCAGCACATTATGACAGTCACCTGGACTCCATCACCTCCTTGATTACCTGCCCTATATATGTCACTCCCTTTGGTTCCTGCCCTATACATGCCACTCCCTTTGGTTCCTGCCCTATACATGCCACTCCCTTTGGTTCCTGCCCTATATATGTCACTCCCTTTGGTTCCTTCCCTATACATGCCACTCCCTTTGGTTCCTGCCCTATATACAGTGGCTTGCAAAAGTATTCACACCCTTGGCGTTTTTCCTATTTTGTTGCCTTACCTTTATTTTTGGTAAGGTAACAAATATTTGATTTACACAACATGCCTACCACTTTGAAGATGCTAAACATGTTTTTATTGTGAAATAAGACATCAAACATAAAACTTCATAACTATTGTGTGCATAACTATTCATCCCCCCCACCCAGGTCAATGCTTTGTAGAGACACCTTTTGCAGCAATTACAGCTGCAAGTCTCTTGGGATATGTCACTATAAGCTTGGCACATCTAGCCACAGGGGTTTTTCCCCATTCTTCAAGGCAAAAATGCTGCTCCGGCTCCTTCAAGTTGGATGGGTTCGGCTGGTGTACAGCAATATTTAAGTCACACCACAGATTCTCAATTGGATTGAGGTCTGGGCTTTGACTAGGCAATTCCAAGACATGTAAATGTTGCCCCTTAAACCACTCAAGTATTGCCTTAGCAGTATGCTTAGGGTCATTGTCCTGCTGGAAGGGGAACCTCCGCCCCAGTCTCAAATCTCTGGAAGACTTAAACAGATTTCCCTCAAGAATTTCCCTGTATTTAGCGCCATCCATCATTCCTTCAATTCTGACCAGTTTCCCAGTCCCTGCTGATGAAAAACATCCCCACAGCATGATGCTGCCACCACCATGCTTCACTGCGGGGATGGTGTTCTCAGGGTGATGTGAGGTGTTGGGTTTGCACCAGACATAGTGTTTTCCTCGATGGCCAAAAAGATCGATTTTAGTCTCATCTGACCAGAGTACCTTCTTTCATATGTTTGTGGAGTCTCCAACATGATTTTGGCAAACACCAAACGTGTTTGCTTATTTTTTTCTTTAAGCAATGGCTTTTTTCTGGCCACTCTTCCGTAAAGCCCAGCTCTGTGGAGTGTACGGCTTAAAGTGGCCCTATGGACAGATACTCTCATCTCCGCTGTGGAGCTTTGCAGCTCCTTCAGGGTTATCTTTGGTCTCTTTGTTGCCTCTCTGATTAACTCTCTCCTTGCCTGGTCTGTGAGTTTTGGTGGGTGGCCCTCTCTTGGCAGGTTTGTTTTGGTGCCATGTTCTTTCTATTTTTTTATAATGGATTTAATGGCGCTCGGTGGGATGTTCAAAGTTTCAGATATTTTTTTTATAACCCAACCTTGATCTGTACTTCTCCATAACTTTGCCCCTGACCTGTTTGGAGAGCTCCTTGGTCTTCATGGTGTCGCTTGCTTTGTGGTGTTGTAGACTCTGGGGCCTTTCAGAACAGCTGTATAAATACTGGGATCATGTGACACTTAGATTGCACACAGGTGGACTTTATTTAACTAATTATGTGACTCCTGAAGGTACTTGGTTGCACCAGATCTTATTTAGGGGCTTCACAGTAAAGGAGGTGAATACATCATATAGACAAACCACTTTTACGTTTTCTATTATTATTATTTCACTTCACCAATTTGGACTATTTTGTGTCTGTCCATTACATTAAATCCAGATAAAAGCCATTTCAATTACAGGTTGTAATGCAACAAAATAGGAAAAACACCAAGGGGGATGAATACTTTTGCAAGGCACTGATTGTCACTCCCTTTGGTTCCTTCCCCAGGTGTCATTGTTTCTGTTCCTGTGTCTTGTCTGTGCGTTGTTCGGGTTTTCTTGTTTTGTTTAATGTTACGTTTATTTATTAAAACACTCACTCCCTGAACATGCTTCCCGACTCTCAGTGCACATCATTACAGAGAGAGAATAGGAAAGCTCCAGTGGATATAACATTCATTGGATCATCACAGCAGATTATAGCCTTGTGAACATGGCTGGGTGAACAGAGAGGGAGTGATTGGGAGTCTGTGCATGTGGTCTCACACTTCCTGTAAATTAACTGACCAATCAGTCCACATTCTGGAACCTAACTGTCCAATCAGAGTCTATACGTGTAACCAGTTACACATGTAGACTCTAAAGAGCATGAGAAGGAAAAAATAAAACGGCCAGAGAGAAATCATCTCTACACATTTTTTACGTCTTTAGTTGTGTAACGTCTTGTGAAGTGTTTGGATAAGGGTGACCAATGGAAGCTCCATTGTGTAGGTCATTTCTTTCCAAGCAGCCTCTCTGTCTGTCCTCTCCTCTCTGCTGATATCACCAGCTAGGCTGCTCACTTCTGCCCTATCGATCTCCTCCTTTATTGAGGTAATAACAGTTTGTTGATGGCACTCTTCAACTGCTGGACTCAATCTCCCAGGGTGGAGGAGGGAGAGAGAGGGATGGAGAGAAAGACTGAGAGAAAGAGTGAGAGGGAGAGAGAGGGAGAGGGAGAGGGAGAGGGAGAGGGAGAGGGAGAGAGGGAGAGGGAGAGGGAGAGGGAGAGGGAGAGGGAGAGGGAGAGGGAGAGGGGAGAGGGAGAGGGGAGAGGGAGAGGGAGAGGGAGAGGGAGAGAGGGAGAGGGAGAGGGAGAGGGAGAGAGAGGGAGAGGGAGAGGGAGAGGGAGAGAGGGAGAGGGAGAGGGAGAGAAAGAGTGAGAGGGAGATTGTTAAAGAAAGTCAAGGAGAGAGAGGGAGGAAGAGAAAGGGACACAGAGAGACAGAGGGAGGGAGGGAAAAGGAGAGAGAGGTAGAGAGACTGTGTGGATCTCATGTTATTTTATCAGAACTACTTCACCTTTGTATGACAAACAAATGTAGTTATCTGTCAGTGAGAATCGGAGATACTGCCATGTGTCCATCGAGAGAGAGAGAGAGAGAGAGAGAGAGAGAGAGAGAGAGAGAGAGAGAGAGAAGGAAAGAGAGAGGAATGAATACCTTTCTATTCATTCTAGATTAGAATGGTCTGAGTTGATAACACATCAGGCCTGGGATTAGACAATAGACAGACAGACAGACAGACAGACAGACAGACAGACAGACAGACAGGCAGGCAGGCAGGCAGGCAGGCAGGCAGGCAGGCAGGCAGGCAGGCAGGCAGGCAGGCAGGAAGGCTGGTGGGGACAGACAGAGTAGTGGGCTGTGTTATTAAGAGATTAGGATGGGAGAGTAGACAGTCTAATTGTTCAGTGAATATTCACACCACTACAGAGAGACAGAGGCTGCCTTCAGCATGATCCCCCTTGACCTGCGTTCAACATGATCCCCCTTGACCTGCGTTCAACATGATCCCCCTTGACCTGCGTTCAACATGATCCCCCTTGACCTGCCTTCAGCATGATCCCCCTTGACCTGCGTTCAACATGATCCCCCTTGACCTGCGTTCAACATGATCCCCCTTGACCTGCGTTCAACAGGACCCCCTTGACCTGCGTTCAACATGACCCCCTTGACCTGCGTTCAACATGATCCCCCTTGACCTGCGTTCAACATGATCCCCCTTGACCTGCGTTCAACAGGTCCCCCTTGACCTGCGTTCAACATGATCCCCCTTGACCTGCGTTCAACATGATCCCCCTTGACCTGCGTTCAACAGGACCCCCTTGACCTGCGTTCAACATGATCCCCCTTGACCTGCGTTCAACATGATCCCCCTTGACCTGCGTTCAACATGATCCCCCTTGACCTGCGTTCAACATGATCCCCCTTGACCTGCGTTCAACATGATCCCCCTTGACCTGAGTTCAACATGATCCCCCTTGACCTGCGTTCAACAGGACCATCTGGGGCCGCCAGGACTGAACTATTCCCCAGCAACAACCTCCATCCATGCCCTCGGCATGTTTGTTTCAAAGCTTTTTGTCAGATACATACAGTAACTCACTCAGCTATACAAAGCATTTGTTCAATGAAAAACCAACGTTCTGTATTCCAAATGTCAAAGTTACCCAGATTAACACAACACACTGTGAGGCCAGCCGTAGCCAGACACAAGCCTCTCCCTCTCCTCTCTCTTTCTCTCTCTCTCTCTCTCTCTCTCTCAAATCAAATAATAGTTTATTGGTCACATACACAGATTTTCAGATGTTAGTTCAGATTTGTAGAAATGATTGTGTTTCTAGCTCCAACGGTGCAGTAATGCCTAGAAATAAAAGACACATAACCCTACCTTGCGTAGAGGAGGTGTTGTTGCCTACCCTGAAGAGTTGGCAGGGAACTCCAGGACCCAGTTGCACAGGGAGGGGTTCAGACCCAGGGCCCTGAGGTTAGTAACAAGCTTGGAGGATACGATGGGGTTGAAGGCTGAGCTGAAGTCGAACATCATTCTTACACAGGTGTTTCTCTTATCCAGGTGGGATAGGGCAGTGTGAAGTGCGATGGCGATTGCTTCGTCCGTGGATCTGTTGGGGCGTCATACAAATTGGAGTGGGTCTAGGGTGGCAGGTAAGGTGGAGGTGATATGGTCCTTGACTAGTCTCTCAAAGCACTTCATGATGACAGAAGTGAGTGCTACGGGGCGGTAGTCATTTAGTTCAGTTACCTTGGCTTTCTTGGGAACAGGACCAATGGTGGACATCTTGAAGAAAATGGGGCCAACAGAGCGGACATATGGAGAATATGTCCCTAAACACTCCAGCCAGCTGGTCTGCACATGCTCTGAGGACACTGGTCCGCAACGTGGATGGTTTTATAGTCCATGATTGTCTCTGCCACATACGTCTCGTGTCTGAACCGTTGAATTGCAACCCCACTTTGTCCAGTACTGTCGTTTTGCCTCATGGCTGATCTTTTTTGTAAATGTCCATGTTCCTAGTCCCGTTGCCATGGATATGGTGGTTCACGCGTTGGTTTGGATAAGTTCTAATGGTCACCGTGGGAACAACATCCTCTATACTTCCTGATGAACCCAGTCACGAGTCAGTGTATACATCAATGCTCTTCTCAGAGGCTATGCGGAACATTTCCCAGTCCGTGTGATCAAAACAATCTTGAATCATAGATTCCGATTGGTCAGACCAACATTGAACTCTTCTTACCATGGGAGCTTCCTACTTAAGTTTCTGCCTATAGGTTGGGAGGAGCAGAGTTGATTCGCTGATGGGAGGTCAGGGGAGGGCCTTGTAGCCGTGCCGGAAGGGAGAGTAGCAATGATCCAGGGTCTGTATTGCGCGTGTAGCACAGGATATCTGTTGATAGAACTTTGGTAGTATTTTCCTCAGATTTCATTTATTAAAGTCGCCAGATACAATACATGCAGCCTCGGGATATGCAGGTTCCAGTTTGCGGATAGTCCAGTGTTCCTTGAGAGCCGTAGCGGTGTTGGCTCTCATGTCTCTCTGGAAGGAGACCTTCGCCCTGATCTGGTCTACTTTATTGTCCAGGGAATGAACGTTAGCGTGTAATGTACTGTGAAGTGGTAGATGGTATGCACACTGCCTGAGTCTGACTAGGATCCCACTTCTTCTTCCTCTTCTCTGGTGTCTGTGTTTTGGTGCAGCCCCCTGGGATGAATAGAGCAGGAAGTTCAAACAGGATCCAGGTCAGGGAAGTGTAATTTCTAGTGATTTACCATCGATCTAATATCCCAAAGTTATTTTTGGCTGTAGGTAATTTTACAAGACATGTTCTGAGCAAATAATGTGAGAAATAACTGAATACTGCACAGGACCTAGAAACAGGGTGGAAGTGTCTGTTGGCGACATCTTGTATTCACCCCCCTCCCTCTCTCTCTCTCTCTCTCTCTCCCTCCTCATCTCTCTCCCTTTCTCTCCCTCTCTCTCTCTCTCTTTCTCTCTCCCTCCTCACCCCCCTCTCTCTCTCTCTCTCTCTCTCCCTCTCTCTCCTCACCCCCCCTCTCTCTCTCTCTCTCTCTCTCTCTCTCTCTCTCTCTCTCTCTCTCTCTCTCTTTCTCTCTTTCTCCCTCCCTCTCTCCCTCCTCATCTCTCTCCTTTCTCTCTCTCTCTCCCTCCTCATCTCTCTCTCTCTCTCTCTCTCTCTCTCTCTCTCTCTCTCTCTCTCTCTTTCTCTCTCACTCTCTCCCTCCTCATCTCTCTCTCTCTCTCTCTCTCTCTCTCTCTCTCTC
>NC_068431.1:11219212-11249212 GCF_023373465.1 Oncorhynchus keta
GAGAGAAGGAGAGAGAGAGAGATAGAGAGAGAGTGAGAAAGAGAGAGAGAGAGAGAGAGAGAGAGAGAGAGAGAGAGAGAGAGAGAGAGAGAGAGAGAGAGAGAGAGAGAGAGAGAGAGAGAGAGAGAGAGAGAGAGAGAGAGAGAGAGAGAGAGAGTGAATGATTATTGTAACTTCCTGTGTTTACGGTAACTTCCTGAGTTTACTCTAGCTTCCTGAGTTTACTGTAACTTCCTTGGTTTACTGTATCTTCCTGGAAATAGACTTGGGTTACATTCACCAAGCCAATGGATCATGCCGATGTCACCCACAACACCCTCTGTTAGCATCAGCAGATCCTCAATTTATCTATCGTCGTGAAAACATGATGAGATGGAGAGTTTAGATGTTAGATGTTAGACAGAGAGAGCATAGCGTTTTGGAAGAGAGAAATGTTCTGAGGGCCATTAGGAGAATAGCTCAGGAGCCAGGTGTGTGGGGTGTGTGGGGTGTGTGTTTCTGACGGTGTCGGAGTGGAGCGTCCTCTCCTCTCCTTCCTCCCCCAGCCTTTCACCGGCCCACTGAGGCAGTAATGAGAGGTTAACACAGTGGCAGCGTTGGCATAATTGAGTGAATTTAGCACCTTGGACAGCGCACTAAACTCCTTATTGCTGTTCTGACCTCCTCATCATGTTCTGTCAGTACGGCCCCGGGATTCAGCTGCTGATTGAGAGGCGATATGTTCCAGCGCCGCACACACACACACACGCACGCACACACGCATGCACAGACACACGCGCACCCACGCACGCACACACACACACACCTACACACACACACACCTACACACACACACACCTACACACACACACACCTACACACACACACACACCTACATACACGTGCTGCATGCCGTGTTCACAGCAGAGGTTAACGCTGGGAACTGGAGAGCAATTTTCTGCTAGTCGTTCCGCGGCCTCACGCTGTGGGCCCAACACATGAACTTTTAAAAAGGGCCCTTCAGACCCAGGTGTCTGCGTAAATATAATCAGAAAGAGAAAGGAGGAATGTAAAGAGGAAAACAGATTGATCTGATCAGGGTAGAAGGGTTTTACTGTACAGTTAATAGGGCTGGCTCTTTAATGTGGCAAACTCCTATACTCTGATACAGTCAACTCTGTTACGGTCAACTCTGATACAGTCAACTCTGATACGGTCAACTCTGTTACAGTCAACTCTGATACAGTCAACTCTGATACGGTCAACTCTGTTACAGTCAACTCTGATACAGTCAACTCTGATACAGTCACCTCTGTTACAGTCAACTCTGATACAGTCAACTCTGTTACAGTCAACTCTGATACAGTCAACTCTGTTACAGTCAACTCTGTTACAGTCAACTCTGATACAGTCAACTCTGTTACAGTCAACTCTGATACAGTCAACTCTGATACAGTCACCTCTGTTACAGTCAACTCTGATACAGTCAACTCTGTTACAGTCAACTCTGTTACAGTCAACTCTGTTACAGTCAACTCTGTTACGGTCAACTCTGATACAGTCAACTCTGTTACAGTCAACTCTGTTACGGTCAACTCTGTTACAGTCAACTCTGTTACAGTCAACTCTGTTACGGTCATCAACTCTGTTACAGTCAACTCTGTTACGGTCAACTCTGTTACAGTCAACTCTGTTACAGTCAACCCCGTTACGGTCAACTCTGTTACAGTCAACTCCGTTACAGTCAACTCTGTTACAGTCAACCCCGTTACAGTCAACTCTGTTACAGTCAACCCCGTTACAGTCAACTCTGTTACGGTCAACTCTGTTACAGTCAACTCTGTTACAGTCAACTCCGTTACGGTCAACTCTGTTACAGTCAACTCCGTTACAGTCAACTCTGTTACAGTCAACCCCGTTACAGTCAACTCTGTTACGGTCAACTCTGATACGGTCAACTCTGTTACAGTCAACTCTGTTACGGTCAACTCTGATGCAGTCACCTCTGATACGGTCAACTCTGTTACAGTCAACTCTGTTACGGTCACCTCTGATACGGTCAACTCTGTTACAGTAAACTCTGATACAGTCAACTCTGGTACAGTCAACTCTGTTACGGTCAACTCTGATACAGTCACCTCTGTTACAGTCACCTCTGATACAGTCAACTCTGTTACGGTCAACTCTGATACAGTCAACTCTGTTACAGTCAACTCTGTTACGGTCACCTCTGATACGGTCAACTCTGTTACAGTCAACCCCGTTACAGTCAACTCTGTTACGGTCACCTCTGATACGGTCAACTCTGTTACAGTCAACTCTGATACAGTCAACTCTGTTACAGTCAACTCTGATACAGTCAACTCTGTTACGGTCACCTCTGATACGGTCAACTCTGTTACAGTCAACCCCGTTACAGTCAACTCTGTTACGGTCACCTCTGATACGGTCAACTCTGTTACAGTCAACTCTGATACAGTCAACTCTGTTACAGTCAACTCTGATACAGTCAACTCTGATACAGTCAACTCTGTTACGGTCAACTCTGATACAGTCAACTCTGTTACAGTCAACTCTGTTACGGTCAACTCTGATACGGTCAACTCTGTTACAGTCAACTCTGTTACGGTCAACTCTGATACAGTCAACTCTGTTACAGTCAACTCTGTTACGGTCAACTCTGATACGGTCAACTCCGTTACAGTCACCTCTGTTACGGTCAACTCTGTTACGGTCAACTCTGATACAGTCAACTCCGTTGCAGTCACCTCTGATACGGTCAACTCCGTTACAGTCAACTCTGATACGGTCAACTCCGTTACAGTCAACTCTGATACAGTCAACTCTGTTACAGTCAACTCTGATACAGTCAACTCTGTTACAGTCAACTCTGTTACAGTCAACTCTGATACAGTCAACTCTGTTACAGTCAACTCTGATACAGTCAACTCTGATACAGTCAACTCTGTTACAGTCAACTCTGATACAGTCAACTCTGTTACAGTCAACTCTGTTACAGTCAACTCTGTTACAGTCAACTCTGTTACGGTCAACTCTGATACAGTCAACTCTGTTACAGTCAACTCTGTTACGGTCAACTCTGTTACAGTCAACTCTGTTACAGTCAACTCTGTTACGGTCATCAACTCTGTTACAGTCAACTCTGTTACGGTCAACTCTGTTACAGTCAACTCTGTTACAGTCAACCCCGTTACGGTCAACTCTGTTACATTCAACTCCGTTACAGTCAACTCTGTTACAGTCAACCCCGTTACAGTCAACTCTGTTACAGTCAACCCCGTTACAGTCAACTCTGTTACGGTCAACTCTGTTACAGTCAACTCTGTTACAGTCAACTCCGTTACGGTCAACTCTGTTACAGTCAACTCCGTTACAGTCAACTCTGTTACAGTCAACCCCGTTACAGTCAACTCTGTTACGGTCAACTCTGATACGGTCAACTCTGTTACAGTCAACTCTGTTACGGTCAACTCTGATGCAGTCACCTCTGATACGGTCAACTCTGTTACAGTCAACTCTGTTACGGTCACCTCTGATACGGTCAACTCTGTTACAGTAAACTCTGATACAGTCAACTCTGTTACAGTCAACTATGTTACGGTCAACTCTGATACAGTCACTCACCTCTGTTACAGTCACCTCTGATACAGTCAACTCTGTTACTGTCAACTCTGATACAGTCAACTCTGTTACAGTCAACTCTGTTACGGTCACCTCTGATACGGTCAACTCTGTTACAGTCAACTCTGATACAGTCAACTCTGTTACAGTCAACTCTGATACAGTCAACTCTGTTACAGTCAACTCTGTTACGGTCAACTCTGATACAGTCAACTCTGTTATAGTCAACTCTGTTACGGTCAACTCTGATACGGTCAACTCTGTTACAGTCAACTCTGTTACGGTCAACTCTGATACAGTCAACTCTGTTACAGTCAACTCCGTTACAGTCACCTCTGATACGGTCAACTCCGTTACAGTCAACTCTGATACAGTCAACTCTGATACGGTCAACTCTGTTACAGTCAACTCTGATACAGTCAACCCTGTTACGGTCAGCTCTGATACGGTCAACTCTATTACAGTCAACTCTGTTACGGTCATCAACTCTGATACGGTCAACCCCGTTACAGTCACCTCTGTTACGGTCAACTCTGTTACGGTCAACTCTGTTACTGTCAACTCTTTTACAGTCACCTCTGTTACAGTCACCTCTGTTACAGTCACCTCTGATACAGTCACCTCTGTTACAGTCACCTCTGATACGGTCAACCCCGTTACAGTCACCTCTGTTACAGTCACCTCTGTTACAGTCACCTCTGTTACAGTCACCTCTGATACGGTCAGCCCCGTTACAGTCACCTCTGTTACAGTCACCTCTGTTACAGTCACCTCTGTTACAGTCACCTCTGATACAGTCACCTCTGTTACAGTCACCTCTGATACAGTCACCTCTGTTACAGTCACCTCTGTTACAGTCACCTCCGTTACAGTCAACCCCGTTACAGTCACCTCTGTTACAGTCACCTCTGATACAGTCACCTCTGTTACAGTCAACCCCGTTACAGTCACCTCCGTTACAGTCACCTCTGTTACAGTCACCTCTGTTACAGTCACCTCTGTTACAGTCACCTCTGTTACAGTCACCTCTGTTACAGTCACCTCTGTTACAGTCACCTCTGTTACAGTCACCTCTGTTACAGTCACCTCTGTTACAGTCACCTCTGATACAGTCACCTCTGTTACAGTCACCTCTGATACAGTCACCTCTGTTACAGTCACCTCTGATACAGTCACCTCTGTTACAGTCACCTCTGATACGGTCAACCCCGTTACAGTCACCTCTGTTACAGTCACCTCTGTTACAGTCACCTCTGATACGGTCAACCCCGTTACAGTCACCTCTGTTACAGTCAACCCCGTTACAGTCACCTCCGTTACAGTCACCTCTGTTACAGTCACCTCCGTTACAGTCACCTCTGTTACAGTCACCTCTGTTACAGTCACCTCTGATACAGTCACCTCTGTTACAGTCACCTCTGTTACAGTCACCTCTGATACAGTCACCTCTGTTACATTCACCTCCGTTACAGTCACCTCCGTTACAGTCACCTCTGATACAGTCACCTCCGTTACAGTCACCTCCGTTACAGTCACCTCCGTTACAGTCACCTCTGATACAGTCACCTCCGTTACAGTCACCTCTGATACAGTCACCTCTGTTACAGTCACCTCTGATACAGTCACCTCCGTTACAGTCACCTCTGTTACAGTCAACTCTGTTACAGTCACCTCTGATACAGTCACCTCTGTTACAGTCACCTCTGATACAGTCACCTCTGTTACAGTCACCTCTGATACAGTCACCTCCGTTACAGTCACCTCTGATACAGTCACCTCCGTTACAGTCACCTCTGTTACAGTCACCTCTGTTACAGTCACCTCTGATACAGTCACCTCCGTTACAGTCACCTCTGATACAGTCACCTCCGTTACAGTCACCTCTGATACAGTCACCTCTGATACAGTCAACTCTGTTACAGTCACCTCTGTTACAGTCACCTCTGTTACAGTCAACTCTGTTACGGTCACCTCTGATACAGTCAACTCTGTTACAGTCACCTCTGTTACAGTCACCTCTGATACAGTCACCTCTGTTACAGTCACCTCTGATACGGTCAACCCCGTTACAGTCACCTCTGTTACAGTCACCTCCGTTACAGTCACCTCTGTTACAGTCACCTCTGTTACAGTCACCTCTGATACAGTCACCTCTGTTACAGTCACCTCTGATACGGTCAACCCCGTTACAGTCACCTCTGTTACAGTCACCTCTGTTACAGTCACCTCTGTTACAGTCACCTCTGATACGGTCAGCCCCGTTACAGTCACCTCTGTTACAGTCACCTCTGTTACAGTCACCTCTGTTACAGTCACCTCTGATACAGTCACCTCTGTTACAGTCACCTCTGATACAGTCACCTCTGTTACAGTCACCTCTGTTACAGTCACCTCCGTTACAGTCAACCCCGTTACAGTCACCTCTGTTACAGTCACCTCTGATACAGTCACCTCTGTTACAGTCAACCCCGTTACAGTCACCTCCGTTACAGTCACCTCTGTTACAGTCACCTCTGTTACAGTCACCTCCGTTACAGTCACCTCTGTTACAGTCACCTCTGTTACAGTCACCTCTGATACAGTCACCTCTGTTACAGTCACCTCTGTTACAGTCACCTCTGTTACAGTCACCTCTGATACAGTCACCTCTGTTACAGTCACCTCTGTTACAGTCACCTCTGTTACAGTCACCTCTGATACAGTCACCTCTGTTACAGTCACCTCCGTTACAGTCACCTCTGTTACAGTCACCTCTGATACAGTCACCTCTGATACAGTCACCTCTGTTACAGTCACCTCTGATACGGTCAACCCCGTTACAGTCACCTCTGTTACAGTCACCTCTGTTACAGTCACCTCTGATACGGTCAACCCCGTTACAGTCACCTCTGTTACAGTCAACCCCGTTACAGTCACCTCCGTTACAGTCACCTCTGTTACAGTCACCTCCGTTACAGTCACCTCTGTTACAGTCACCTCTGTTACAGTCACCTCTGATACAGTCACCTCTGTTACAGTCACCTCTGTTACAGTCACCTCTGTTACAGTCACCTCTGTTACAGTCACCTCCGTTACAGTCACCTCTGTTACAGTCACCTCTGTTACAGTCACCTCTGATACAGTCAACTCTGTTACTGTCAACTCTGATACAGTCAACTCTGTTACAGTCAACTCTGTTACGGTCACCTCTGATACGGTCAACTCTGTTACAGTCAACTCTGATACAGTCAACTCTGTTACAGTCAACTCTGATACAGTCAACTCTGTTACGGTCAACTCTGATACAGTCAACTCTGTTACAGTCAACTCCGTTACAGTCACCTCTGATACGGTCAACTCCGTTACAGTCAACTCTGATACAGTCAACTCTGATACGGTCAACTCTGTTACAGTCAACTCTGATACAGTCAACCCTGTTACGGTCAGCTCTGATACGGTCAACTCTATTACAGTCAACTCTGTTACGGTCATCAACTCTGATACGGTCAACCCCGTTACAGTCACCTCTGTTACGGTCAACTCTGTTACGGTCAACTCTGTTACTGTCAACTCTTTTACAGTCACCTCTGTTACAGTCACCTCTGTTACAGTCACCTCTGTTACAGTCACCTCTGTTACAGTCACCTCTGATACAGTCACCTCTGTTACAGTCACCTCTGATACGGTCAACCCCGTTACAGTCACCTCTGTTACAGTCACCTCTGTTACAGTCACCTCTGTTACAGTCACCTCTGATACGGTCAGCCCCGTTACAGTCACCTCTGTTACAGTCACCTCTGTTACAGTCACCTCTGTTACAGTCACCTCTGATACAGTCACCTCTGTTACAGTCACCTCTGATACAGTCACCTCTGTTACAGTCACCTCTGTTACAGTCACCTCTGTTACAGTCACCTCCGTTACAGTCAACCCCGTTACAGTCACCTCTGTTACAGTCACCTCTGATACAGTCACCTCTGTTACAGTCAACCCCGTTACAGTCACCTCCGTTACAGTCACCTCTGTTACAGTCACCTCTGTTACAGTCACCTCCGTTACAGTCACCTCTGTTACAGTCACCTCTGATACAGTCACCTCCGTTACAGTCACCTCTGTTACAGTCACCTCTGTTACAGTCACCTCCGTTACAGTCACCTCTGTTACAGTCACCTCTGATACAGTCACCTCTGTTACAGTCACCTCTGTTACAGTCACCTCTGTTACAGTCACCTCTGATACAGTCACCTCTGATACAGTCACCTCTGTTACAGTCACCTCTGATACGGTCAACCCCGTTACAGTCACCTCTGTTACAGTCACCTCTGATACGGTCAACCCCGTTACAGTCACCTCTGTTACAGTCAACCCCGTTACAGTCACCTCCGTTACAGTCACCTCTGTTACAGTCACCTCCGTTACAGTCACCTCTGTTACAGTCACCTCTGTTACAGTCACCTCTGATACAGTCACCTCTGTTACAGTCACCTCTGTTACAGTCACCTCTGATACAGTCACCTCTGTTACAGTCACCTCCGTTACAGTCACCTCCGTTACAGTCACCTCTGATACAGTCACCTCCGTTACAGTCACCTCCGTTACAGTCACCTCCGTTACAGTCACCTCTGATACAGTCACCTCCGTTACAGTCACCTCTGATACAGTCACCTCTGTTACAGTCACCTCTGATACAGTCACCTCCGTTACAGTCACCTCTGTTACAGTCAACTCTGTTACAGTCACCTCTGATACAGTCACCTCTGTTACAGTCACCTCTGATACAGTCACCTCTGTTACAGTCACCTCTGATACAGTCACCTCCGTTACAGTCACCTCTGATACAGTCACCTCCGTTACAGTCACCTCTGTTACAGTCACCTCTGTTACAGTCACCTCTGATACAGTCACCTCCGTTACAGTCACCTCTGATACAGTCACCTCCGTTACAGTCACCTCTGATACAGTCACCTCTGATACAGTCAACTCTGTTACAGTCACCTCTGTTACAGTCACCTCTGTTACAGTCAACTCTGTTACGGTCACCTCTGATACAGTCAACTCTGTTACAGTCACCTCTGTTACAGTCACCTCTGATACAGTCACCTCTGTTACAGTCACCTCTGATACGGTCAACCCCGTTACAGTCACCTCTGTTACAGTCACCTCCGTTACAGTCACCTCTGTTACAGTCACCTCTGTTACAGTCACCTCTGATACAGTCACCTCTGTTACAGTCACCTCTGATACGGTCAACCCCGTTACAGTCACCTCTGTTACAGTCACCTCTGTTACAGTCACCTCTGTTACAGTCACCTCTGATACGGTCAGCCCCGTTACAGTCACCTCTGTTACAGTCACCTCTGTTACAGTCACCTCTGATACAGTCACCTCTGTTACAGTCACCTCTGATACAGTCACCTCTGTTACAGTCACCTCTGTTACAGTCACCTCCGTTACAGTCAACCCCGTTACAGTCACCTCTGTTACAGTCACCTCTGATACAGTCACCTCTGTTACAGTCAACCCCGTTACAGTCACCTCCGTTACAGTCACCTCTGTTACAGTCACCTCTGTTACAGTCACCTCCGTTACAGTCACCTCTGTTACAGTCACCTCTGTTACAGTCACCTCTGATACAGTCACCTCTGTTACAGTCACCTCTGTTACAGTCACCTCTGTTACAGTCACCTCTGATACAGTCACCTCTGTTACAGTCACCTCCGTTACAGTCACCTCTGTTACAGTCACCTCTGATACAGTCACCTCTGATACAGTCACCTCTGTTACAGTCACCTCTGATACGGTCAACCCCGTTACAGTCACCTCTGTTACAGTCACCTCTGTTACAGTCACCTCTGATACGGTCAACCCCGTTACAGTCACCTCTGTTACAGTCAACCCCGTTACAGTCACCTCCGTTACAGTCACCTCTGTTACAGTCACCTCCGTTACAGTCACCTCTGTTACAGTCACCTCTGTTACAGTCACCTCTGATACAGTCACCTCTGTTACAGTCACCTCTGTTACAGTCACCTCTGATACAGTCACCTCTGTTACAGTCACCTCCGTTACAGTCACCTCCGTTACAGTCACCTCTGATACAGTCACCTCCGTTACAGTCACCTCTGATACAGTCACCTCTGTTACAGTCACCTCTGATACAGTCACCTCCGTTACAGTCACCTCTGTTACAGTCACCTCTGTTACAGTCACCTCTGATACAGTCACCTCCGTTACAGTCACCTCTGATACAGTCACCTCCGTTACAGTCACCTCTGATACAGTCACCTCTGATACAGTCACCTCTGTTACAGTCACCTCTGATACAGTCACCTCCGTTACAGTCACCTCTGATACAGTCACCTCTGATACAGTCACCTCTGATACAGTCACCTCCGTTACAGTCACCTCTGATACAGTCACCTCTGATACAGTCACCTCTGTTACAGTCACCTCTGATACAGTCACCTCTGATACAGTCACCTCTGATACAGTCACCTCTGTTACAGTCACCTCTGATACAGTCACCTCTGTTACAGTCACCTCTGATACAGTCACCTCTGATACAGTCACCTCTGTTACAGTCACCTCTGATACAGTCACCTCTGATACAGTCACCTCTGTTACAGTCACCTCTGATACAGTCACCTCTGATACAGTCACCTCTGATACAGTCACCTCTGATACAGTCACCTCTGATACAGTCACCTCTACAGTCAGTCCTGTTACTTTATTTGGCACTTAATAGGCACTTCCCAAATTAACTTTTTACATTTTTACTTTTTACAATTTTTATAAAGTTGAACATGTGCTCTTTATGACAGAAATGCTTTGACCAAGTTGCACGAATCAAATCAAATGTATTTATAAAGCAATTTCTACATCAGCAGATGTCACAAAGTGCCTATACAGAAACCAAGCCGAAAACCCCAAAAAGGCACCGAAATGGTGGAACGACCCTAAGCTTACTTTAAGAAATCTTTTTTTTTACGCGAAGACATAATGGACTTGACAACACATAAAAATGCTTTATAGACAACAACAACAAACAACGTATTTAACAAAACAAGTCGAAAATAACACAGAACTTAATGGAATTACTGTTGTCCCTGGGGGCCTGTGTCTTAGATTGAAGATAAGAGTGAAGTTCCCACTGCTGCCATAAAGTTTGATGAGTTGGAGTAGAGGGAGGCTAACGGCAAACACACAAACACACAACAGCTAACGGCAAACACACAACAGCTAACGGCAAACACACACCAGCTAACGGCAAACACACAAACACACAACAGCTAACGGCAAACACACAACAGCTAACGGCAAACACACAAACACACAACAGCTAACGGCAAACACACAACAGCTAACGGCAAACACACACCAGCTAACGGCAAACACACAACAGCTAACGGCAAACACACAAACACACAACAGCTAACGGCAAACACACACCAGCTAACGGCAAACACACAAACACAACAGCTAACGGCAAACACACAAACACAACAGCTAACGGCAAACACACAACAGCTAACGGCAAACACACAACAGCTAACGGCAAACACACAACAGCTAACGGCAAACACACACCAGCTAACGGCAAACACACAAACACAACAGCTAACGGCAAACACACAAACACACAACAGCTAACGGCAAACACACAACAGCTAACGGCAAACACACAACAGCTAACGGCAAACACAACAATACTTCAGGCAGTTGGCTCAGCTTGGCTCGGGATACTCCCCCCACACTTCAATAATTGTTTCTCATTAACAAGAATGTTTTTGTGCTGACGACTATTGTCTAATTGCCATGGAAATGTCTTCTGAGAGAGAACTGTTCTTGCTGAATTATTTCCCAACACCGATGAAGAAGTCTTTAGTGACCTTTTCACACAGACTTCATTGTCTTTCTCCAATAGAAAGCAGATGTAGAGAGCAATACTGGTGCTATTCTCTCTCTCTCTCTCTCTCTCTCTCTCTCTCTCTCTCTCTCTCTCTCTCTCTCTCTCTCTCTCTCTCTCTCTCTCTCTCTCTCTCTCTCAATTCAATTCAATTCAAGGGCTTTATTGGCATGGGAAACATGTGTTAACATTGCCAAAGCAAGTGAGGTAGACAACATACAAAGTGAATATATAAAGTGATTAACAACAAAAATTAACAGTAAACATTACACATACAGAAGTTTCAAAACAGTAAAGACATTACACATGTCATATTATATATATATATATGTACAAATAGTTAAAGGACACAAGATAAAATAAATAAGCATAAATATAGGTTGTATTTACAATGGTGTTTGTTCTTCAGTGGATGCCCTTTTCTCGTGGCAACAGGTCACAAATCTTGCTGCTGTGATGTCACACTGTGGTATTTCACCCAGTAGATATGGGAGTTTTTCAAAATTGGATTTGTTTTTGAATTCTTTGTGGATCTGTGTGATCTGGGGGAAATATGTCTCTCTAATATGGTCATACATTGGGCAGGAGGTTAGGAAGTGCAGCTCAGTTTCCACCTCATTTTGTGGGCAGTGAGCACATAGCCTGTCTTCTCTTGAGAGCCATGTCTGCCTACGGCGGCCTTTCTCAATAGCAAGGCTATGCTCACTGAGTCTGTACATAGTCAAAGCTTTCCTTAATTTTGGGTCAGTCACAGTGGTCAGGTATTCTGCCGCTGTGTACTCTCTGTGTAGGGCCAAATAGCATTCTAGTTTGCTCTGTTTCTTTGTTAATTCTTTCCAATGTGTCAAGTAATTATCTTTTTGTTTTCTCATGATTTGGTTGGGTCAAATTGTGCTGTTGTCCTGGGGCTCTGTAGGGTGTGTTTGTGTTTGTGAACAGAGCCCCAGGACCAGCTTGCTTAGGGGACTCTTCTCCAGGTTCATCTCTCTGTAGGTGATGGCTTTGTTATGGAAGGTTTGTGAATCGCTTCCTTTTAGGTGGTTGTAGAATTTAATGACTCTTTTGTGGATTTTGATAATTAGTGGGTATCGGCCTAATTCTGCTCTGCATGCATTATTTGGTGTTTTACGTTGTACACGGAGGATATTTTTGCAGAATGCTGCGTGCAGAGTGTCAATTTGGTGTTTGTCCCATTTTGTGAAGTCGTGGTTGGTGAGCGGACCCCAGACCTCACAACCATAAAGGGCAATGGGCTCTATGACTGATTCAAGTATTTTTAGCCAAATCCTAATTGGTATGTTGAAATGTATGTTTCTTTTGATGGCATAGAATGCCCTTCTTGCCTTGTCTCTCAGATCGTTCACAGCTTTGTGGAAGTTACCTGTGGCGCTGATGTTTAGGCCAAGGTATGTATAGTTTTTTGTGTGCTCTAGGGCAACAGTGTCTAGATGGAATTTGTATTTGTGGTCCTGGTGACTGGACCTTTTTTGGAACACCATTATTTTGGTCTTACTGAGATTTACTGTCAGGGCCCAGGTCTGACAGAATCTGTGCATAAGATCTAGGTGCTGCTGTAGGCCCTCCTTGGTTGGTGACAGAAGCACCAGATCATCAGCAAACAGCAGACATTTGACTTCGGATTCTAGCAGGGGGAGGCCGGGTGATGCAGACTTTTCTAGTGCCCGCGCCAATTCGTTGATATATATGTTGAAGAGGGTGGGGCTTAAGCTGCATCCCTGTATAACCTCACGACCCTGTGTGAAGAAATGTGTGTGTTTTTTGCCAATTTTAACCGCACACTTGTTGTTTGTGTACATGGATATTATAATGTCATATGTTTTACCCCCAACACCACTTTCCATCAGTTTGTATAGCAGACCCTCATGCCAGATTGAGTCGAAGGCTTTTTTGAAATCAACAAAGCATGAGAAGACTTTGCCTTTGTTTTGGTTTGTTTGGTTGTCAATTAGGGTGTGCAGGGTGAATACATGGTCTGTTGTACGGTAATTTCTCTCTCTCTCTCTGTCTCTCTCTCTCTCTCTCTCTCTCTCTCTCTCTCTGTCTCTCTCTCTCTGTCTCTCTCTCTCTCTGTCTCTCTCTCTTGCTCTCTCTCTTGCTCTCTCTCTCTCTCTGTCTCTCTCACTCTCTGTCTCTCTCACTCTCTGTCTCTCTGTCTGTCTCTCTCTCTCTCTCTCTCTCTCTCTCTCTCTCTCTCTCAATTCAATTCAATTCAATTCAATTCAAGGGCTTTATTGGCATGGGAAACATGTGTTAACATTGCCAAAGCAAGTGAGGTAGACAACATACAAAGTGAATATATAAAGTGAAAAACAACAAAAATTAACAGTAAACATTACACATACAACAGTTTCAAAACAGTAAAGACATTACAAATGTCATATTATATATATATATATATATATATATATCTCTCTCTGTCTCCCTGTCAGAGTCTGAACAATTCAATTCAGTATAGTTCCAATGTTTTAGGTTGTTGGCGATGGTACTCACTAAAAGGGAATGTTCAAGGTAATCCAGGAAAATACTAAATTGCATGTTGCACTGTAGAAGAGCCAGGACAGAGGTGAAAGTTGAGGGTTTTACAGTAGATGACAGAACCACAAATATGAGGTCTTTCAATGTTTATTGCTGAACAACAATATATTGCTACACCATCTCACCCGTTCTCTCTCTCTTTCTCTCTCTCTCTCGCTCTCTGTCTCTCTCGCTTTCTCTCTCTCGCTTTCTCTCTCTCTCGCTCGCTCTCTGTCTCTCTCGCTTCCTCTCTCTCTCGTTTTCTCTCTCGCTTGCTCACTCTTTCTTTCTTTCTTTCTTTCTTTCTTTCTTTCTTTCTTTCTTTCTTTCTTTCTTTCTTTCTCTCTCTCTCTCGCTTTCTCTCTCTCTCGTTTTCTCTCTCTCTCGCTCTTTCTTTCTTTCTTACTTTCTCTCTCTCCCTACTTCCATCCCTCTCTCTCTTTCTACAGGAAGTGATTCTGAAGAGGGCAGCAGACCTCGTGGAGGCTCTGTATGGGATGCCTCACAACAACCAGGTGCAGTTCAGACAGACACCATCTCTCTCTCTGTCCCCACCACACTCTGCCATATCCCCCTACGTCCCCGTTCACACCAGTTAGACGTCATTATTCATTAATCTCCGGTGGCTAATAGCATGCCTGATTAAATATTCATCAAATACTTCCAAGACATGTCCACATTAATTATCCCCACTATAACCAATGTATTTCCACTTTGTGAAAATAGTCATGACACATTGAACATACAGCAGGTCATTTGTGACCTATTTAGTGTCACCCTGTCTAGACAAAAGGAGTGGAGTAACAGTAATATACAGGGAAAATTACATGTTGACAGGTACAGTAGTGTAACAGGGTTCTACTGTCGTACCCCACCAGAACACAACATATAGGCTGGTTCCCCTGTCATACCCCACCAGAACACAACATATAGGCTGGTTCTACTGTCGTACCCCACCAGAACACAACATATAGGCTGGTTCCCCTGTCATACCCCACCAGAACACAACATATAGGCTGGTTCTACTGTCGTACCCCACCAGAACACAACATATAGGCTGGTTCCCCTGTCATACCCCACCAGAACACAACATATAGGCTGGTTCTACTGTCGTACCCCACCAGAACACAACATATAGGCTGGTTCTACTGTCGTACCCCACCAGAACACAACATATAGGCTGGTTCTACTGTCATACCCCACCAGAACACAACATATAGGCTGGTTCTACTGTCGTACCCCACCAGAACACAACATATAGGCTGGTTCCCCTGTCATACCCCACCAGAACACAACATATAGGCTGGTTCTACTGTCGTACCCCACCAGAACACAACATATAGGCTGGTTCTACTGTCGTACCCCACCAGAACACAACATATAGGCTGGTTCTACTGTCGTACCCCACCAGAACACAACATATAGGCTGGTTCTACTGTCGTACCCCACCAGAACACAATATATAGGCTGGTTCTACTGTCGTACCCCACCAGAACACAACATATAGGCTGGTTCTACTGTCGTACCCCACCAGAACACAACATATAGGCTGGTTCTACTGTCGTACCCCACCAGAAGACAACATATAGGCTGGTTCTACTGTCGTACCCCACCAGAACACAACATATAGGCTGGTTCTACTGTCGTACCCCACCAGAACACAACATATAGGCTGGTTCTACTGTCATACCCCACCAGAACACAACATATAGGCTGGTTCTACTGTCGTACCCCACCAGAACACAACATATAGGCTGGTTCTACTGTCGTACCCCACCAGAACACAACATATAGGCTGGTTCTACTGTCGTACCCCACCAGAACACAACATATAGGCTGGTTCTACTGTCGTACCCCACCAGAACACAACATATAGGCTGGTTCTACTGTCGTACCCCACCAGAACACAACATATAGGCTGGTTCTACTGTCATACCCCACCAGAACACAACATATAGGCTGGTTCTACTGTCGTACCCCCACCAGAACACAACATATAGGCTGGTTCTACTGTCGTACCCCACCAGAACACAACATATAGGCTGGTTCTACTGTCATACCCCACCAGAACACAACATATAGGCTGGTTCTACTGTCGTACCCCACCAGAACACAACATATAGGCTGGTTCTACTGTCGTACCCCACCAGAACACAACATATAGGCTGGTTCTACTGTCATACCCCACCAGAACACAACATATAGGCTGGTTCTACTGTCGTACCCCACCAGAACACAACATATAGGCTGGTTCTACTGTCGTACCCCACCAGAACACAACATATAGGCTGGTTCCCCTGTTATACCCCACCAGAACACAACATATAGGCTGGTTCTACTGTCGTACCCCACCAGAACACAACATATAGGCTGGTTCTACTGTCGTACCCCACCAGAACACAACATATAGGCTGGTTCTACTGTCGTACCCCACCAGAACACAACATATAGGCTGGTTCTACTGTCGTACCCCACCAGAACACAACATATAGGCTGGTTCTACTGTCGTACCCCACCAGAACACAACATATAGGCTGGTTCTACTGTCGTACCCCACCAGAACACAACATATAGGCTGGTTCTACTGTCATACCCCACCAGAACACAACATATAGGCTGGTTCCCCTGTTATACCCCACCAGAACACAACATATAGGCTGGTTCTACTGTCGTACCCCACCAGAACACAACATATAGGCTGGTTCTACTGTCGTACCCCACCAGAACACAACATATAGGCTGGTTCCCCTGTTATACCGCACCAGAACACAACATATAGGCTGGTTCTACTGTCGTACCCCACCAGAACACAACATATAGGCTGGTTCTACTGTCGTACCCCACCAGAACACAACATATAGGCTGGTTCTACTGTCGTACCCCACCAGAACACAATATATAGGCTGGTTCTACTGTCGTACCCCACCAGAACACAACATATAGGCTGGTTCTACTGTCATACCCCACCAGAACACAACATATAGGCTGGTTCTACTGTCGTACCCCCACCAGAACACAACATATAGGCTGGTTCTACTGTCGTACCCCACCAGAACACAACATATAGGCTGGTTCTACTGTCGTACCCCACCAGAACACAACATATAGGCTGGTTCCCCTGTCGTACCCCACCAGAACACAACATATAGGCTGGTTCTACTGTCGTACCCCACCAGAACACAACATATAGGCTGGTTCCCCTGTCATACCCCACCAGAACACAACATATAGGCTGGTTCTACTGTCGTACCCCACCAGAACACAACATATAGGCTGGTTCCCCTGTCGTACCCCACCAGAACACAACATATAGGCTGGTTCTACTGTCGTACCCCACCAGAACACAACATATAGGCTGGTTCCCCTGTCGTACCCCACCAGAACACAACATATAGGCTGGTTCTACTGTCGTACCCCACCAGAACACAACATATAGGCTGGTTCTACTGTCGTACCCCACCAGAACACAACATATAGGCTGGTTCTACTGTCGTACCCCACCAGAACACAACATATAGGCTGGTTCTACTGTCATACCCCACCAGAACACAACATATAGGCTGGTTCTACTGTCGTACCCCACCAGAACACAACATATAGGCTGGTTCTACTGTCGTACCCCACCAGAACACAACATATAGGCTGGTTCTACTGTCGTACCCCACCAGAACACAACATATAGGCTGGTTCTACTGTCGTACCCCACCAGAACACAACATATAGGCTGGTTCTACTGTCGTACCCCACCAGAACACAACATATAGGCTGGTTCTACTGTCGTACCCCACCAGAACACAACATATAGGCTGGTTCTACTGTCGTACCCCACCAGAACACAACATATAGGCTGGTTCTACTGTCGTACCCCACCAGAACACAACATATAGGCTGGTTCCCCTGTTATACCCCACCAGAACACAACATATAGGCTGGTTCTACTGTCGTACCCCACCAGAACACAACATATAGGCTGGTTCTACTGTTGTACCCCACCAGAACACAACATATAGGCTGGTTCTATATAGCCTCATAACATGGTTAAAACTGTCATGCTGATGTCATGGATGGTCAGTCATTGCATCCATAGCTCTGTCCAAGAATTTGAATATGGTTCCAGGTCCATTCCTCAGCTGTTTACCCAGACAGAGGTCGGGAGACGGTGTCAACTGCTGATTGGCCATTTAAACTGTCATCAGTGTTGCTCTGTGAGCGCTACTTTATCTGGTACCAGTGTTGTTAATATAAAAGCTACTTTATCTGGTACCAGTGTTGTTAATATGAAAGCTACTTTATCTGGTACCAGTGTTGTTAATATGAAAGCTACTTTATCTGGTACCAGTGTTGTTAATATAAAAGCTACTTTATCTGGTACCAGTGTTGTTAATATAAAAGCTACTTTATCTGGTACCAGTGTTGTTTATATAAAAGCTACTGTATCTGGTACCAGTGTTGTTAATATGAAAGCTACTTTATCTGGTACCAATGTTGTTAATATAAAAGCTACTTGTTACTGTTACCAGTGTTGTTAATATGAAAGCTACTTTATCTGGTACCAGTGTTGTTAATATAAAAGCTACTTTATCTGGTACCAGTGTTGTTTATATAAAAGCTACTGTATCTGGTACCAGTGTTGTTTATATAAAAGCTACTGTATCTGGTACCAGTGTTGTTTATATAAAAGCTACTTTATCTGGTACCAGTGTTGTTTATATAAAAGCTACTTTATCTGGTACCAGTGTTGTTAATATAAAAGCTACTTTAGCTGTTACCAGTGTTGTTTATATAAAAGCTACTTTATCTGGTACCAGTGTTGTTTATATAAAAGCTACTTTATCTGGTACCAGTGTTGTTTATATGAAAGCTACTTTATCTGGTACCAGTGTTTATATGAAAGCTCGTCTAACTGTGTTCTCCTGGCAGGAGATGATTCTGAAGCGTACGGCGGATATAGCGGAGGCTCTTTACAATGTTCCCAGAAACCACAACCAGTTGAGCGGCCTGGGCAACAGCTCCGTCCACGCAGGCATGATGGGGGTCAACTCCTTCCCTGGCCAGCTGGCCGTCAACGTGTCCGAGTCCTCCCAGGGAGCCAATCAGGGTGAGGGGGCGGGTCGATACGGGTGTGGTGCTATCGTCATAGAAACCGGTAACTGAATAGAAATGTAGCTGCTGTGTTTTGTGAATGTGAAGTTGTCTGCGAAGTTGTCTGTGACGTTATCTTTGACGTTGTCTGTGATGTTGTCTGTGACGTTGCACTGTGACCTTGTCTGTGATGTTACACTGGGACGTTGTCTGTGGCGTTACACTGTGACGTTGTCTGTGACGTTACACAGTGACATTGTCTGTGACCTTACACTGTGACGTTACACTGTGACATTGTCTGTGATGTTGTCTGTATAACGTTACACTGTGACATTGTCTGTGACGTTACACTTTTACGTGGTTCTATGATTAGGTCACTACAGAAAGGTGACTGATATCTTTGTTCTCTCTCTCTGTGTGTGTGTGTGTGTGTGTGTAGGTTTCAGTCGGAACACGAGCAGCGTGTCTCCACATGGCTATGTGCCCAGCTCCACCCCCCAGCAGAGTAACTACAGCTCTGTGACCACCAGCATGAACGGCTACGGCAACACTGGCATGTCCAACCTGGGAGGATCCCCCAGCTTCCTCAACGGCAGCGCTGCCAACTCGCCCTATGCCAGTGAGTCCAACTCCAGCTCTTGGTGGTGGTGACAGGGAGGCCTGGTGGTGACAGGGAGGTCTGGTGGTGACAGGGAGGTCTGGTGGTGACAGGGAGGACAGGGAGGCCTGGTGGTGACACTGGTGGTGACAGGGAGGCCTGGTGGTGACAGGGAGGCCTGGTGGTGACAGGGAGGTCTGGTGGTGACAGGGAGGTCTGGTGGTGACAGGGAGGACAGGGAGGCCTGGTGGTGACAGGGAGGTCTGGTAGTGACAGGGAGGTCTGGTGGTGACAGGGAGGACAGGGAGGCCTGGTGGTGACAGGGAGGCCTGGTGGTGACACGGAGGCCTGGTGGTGACAGGGAGGCCTGGTGGTGACAGGGAGGCCTGGTGGTGACAGGGAGGTCTGGTGGTGACACGGAGGCCTGGTGGTGACAGGGAGGCCTGGTGGTGACACGGAGGCCTGGTGGTGACAGGGAGGCCTGGTGGTGACACGGAGGCCTGGTGGTGACACGGAGGCCTGGTGGTGACAGGGAGGCCTGGTGGTGACAGGGAGGTCTGGTGGTGACAGGGGGCTCTGGCGGTGACAGGGAGGACAGGGAGGCCTGGTGGTGACAGGGAGGTCTGGTAGTGACAGGGAGGTCTGGTGGTGACAGGGAGGACAGGGAGGCCTGGTGGTGACAGGGAGGCCTGGTGGTGACAGGGAGGCCTGGTGGTGACACGGAGGCCTGGTGGTGACACGGAGGCCTGGTGGTGACAGGGAGGCCTGGTGGTGACACGGAGGCCTGGTGGTGACACGGAGGCCTGGTGGTGACAGGGAGGCCTGGTGGTGACAGGGAGGTCTGGTGGTGACAGGGGGCTCTGGCGGTGACAGGGAGGCCTTCAGATCTAGAGCTATTCCTCTATTGGCTGTCTGCCTGGCAGTCTCCCAGTACTGGAGCCTGAACAACTCTTAAAAACCAGTCCTCTCCTCTAATCGCCTTTCATCTGACATCCATACATCCACTATGTTGTTGTTCTCCTGCAAATTCTGAATTGACTCCCCTATATGAGACCACTCTGGTTAGGAAGAGAAACCACGCTGGAATGCTCTGGACTTGTGGAGGACTGGCGGCCTCTCTCCTTAACATTGTGTGTCCTTTCATCGGATTGCCCTGAAATTGGATTGAGAGTCACTGGTGTATTGCCTGTTTGCAATGCCTGACTGGCCGTATCACGGATCCTTTCTAGCCTGGCCACGGAATTAAAGACTGCTAATTAAATCAATAAACTAATTGGAGGGGTAACAATTCAATTTCATCACTTTGCTCCCCACGATGTTAACACGTATTTTAAAAGGCTGGCTGACTCTATTAGACACTTCCAATCAATCCACAAGCCTGGGCTCTGTGCTTCCAATTTTCATGAATTGATTATTTAGGATTTGATAAATGGATTGTGCCATTGTTTCATGGTTCATGGAGATATACATCTATTTCAATGGTGAAATAACAAGAATCACTTCTAATGAAGTGTAACCAGTAAGAAAAACATTAAAGAGCAGTGAATGTTGAATTCAAATGGTTGTCTAAGTGTGCTAGCATTGCATTGTTAACTACCTAAGAGACCACTGCTAGGTGGATTGGGTTGAATAGTTGACCAACAAGCATTAATTTGTAAGAATGAACTTGAATTTAATTTCCTCTCTTTTGATACTTTTCCCCCTTGAATACTTAAGGAGTTGTTTTTTTCTTGTGTTCTCCGATAAATTATTAATCCTACATGGTGAAATTAACCTCTTGCTATGCCTCCCCCCTCCCTCCCTCCCTCCCTCCCTCCCTCCCTCCCTCCCTCCCTCCCTCCCTCCCTCCCTCCCTCCCTCCCTCTTCTCTCACTCTCGCTCTCGCTCTCGCTCTCGCTCTCTTGCCCTCTCTCTCTCTCCCTCCCTAATTCTCTCTTCCCTCCCTCCCTCCCTCCCTCCCTCCCTCCCTCCCTCCCTCCCTCCCTCCCTCCCTCCCTCCCTCCCTCCCTCCCTCTCTCTCTCTCTCTCGCTCTCGCTCTCTTTCTTGCCCTCTCTCTCTCTCCCTCCCTAATTCTCTCTTCCCTCCCTCCCTCCCTCCCTCCCTCCCTCCCTCCCCCTCCCTCCCTCCCTCCCTCCCTCCCTCCCTCCCCCCCCATCTCTCCCTCTCTCCATCCCTCTCCCTCCCCATCTCTCCCTCCCTCCCTCCTTCTCTCTTCCCATCTCCCTCTCCCTCCCTACCTCTCACCCTCCCTCTCCCTCCCCATCCCTCCCTCCCTCCCACCCTCCCTCTCCCTCCCCCTCTCTCCTTCCCTCCCTCCCTCCCTCCCTCCCTCCCTCCCTCCCTCCCTCCCTCCCTCCCTCCCTCCCTCCCTCTCTCTTTCTCACTCTCTCTCTCTCTCTCGCTCTCGCTCTCGCTCTCGCTCTCGCTCTCTCTCCCTCCCTAATTCTCTCTTCCCTCCCTCCCTCCCTCCCTCCCTCCCTCCCTCCCTCCCTCCCTCCCTCCCTCCCTCCCTCCCTCCCTCCCTCCCTCCCTCCCTCCCTCTCTCTCTCTCTCGCTCTCGCTCTCGCTCTCTTTCTTGCCCTCTCTCTCTCTCCCTCCCTAATTCTCTCTTCCCTCCCTCCCTCCCTCCCTCCCTCCCTCCCTCCCTCCCTCCCTCCCTCCCTCCCTCCCTCCCCCTCCCTCCCTCCCTCCCTCCCTCCCTCCCTCCCTCCCCATCTCTCCCTCTCTCCCTCCCTCCCTCCCTACCTCCTCCCCCATCTCTCCCTCTCTCCATCCCTCCAGTCGTTCCCTCCAGTCCCACCATGGCGTCCTCCACCAGCCTGCCCTCTAACTGTAGCAGTTCCTCTGGGATCTTCTCCTTCTCCCCTGCCAACATGGTGTCGGCCGTCAAGCAGAAGAGCGCCTTCGCCCCTGTGGTGCGACCTCAGACCTCACCCCCACCCACCTGCACCAACGGCAACGGTCTCCAAGGTGAGCCCCTTAGCCAATCGAGACACTATTATGTCTCTCTCTAACCAACCTCTACGTCCCCAATATCCACTGCCATTCCTCCTCCCCCTCTCCCCTTCTCCCCTCCTCCCCTTCTCCCCTCCTCCCCTCATCCCCTCCTCCCCTCCTCCCCTTCTCCCCTCCTCCCCTTCTCCCCTCCTCCCCTCCTCCCCTTCTCCCCTCCTCCCCTCCTCCACTCCTCCCCTTCTCCCCTCCTCCCCTCCTCCCCTTCTCCCCTCCTCCCCTTCTCCCCTCCTCCCCTTCTCCCCTTCTCCCCTCCTCCCCTTCTCCCCTTCTCCCCTCCTCCCCTTCTCCCCTCCTCCCCTTCTCCCCTCCTCCCCTTCTCCCCTTCTCCCCTTCTCCCCTCCTCCCCTTCTCCCCTCCTCCCCTTCTCCCCTCCTCCCTCCCCTCCCCTTCTCCCCTCCTCCCCTTCTCCCCTCCTCCCCTCCTCCCCTCCTCCCCTTCTCCGGCCTTGAAATGACTCGTTGTGTTTTTTTCTTTCTCTCCTCCCCTTCTCCCCTCCTCCCCTTCTCCCCTCCTCTCTTTGCACTCCCTCCCTCAGATCAGTCTTTTGTGGACTCTAGCAAGTACTCCACAGCCAGCTCGCTGCAGGGCCTGGCCTTTTCCTGAAGTACGTTACTCTTTCTGGCATGCACCCATCCTCCCTTCTCTTCCTCCGTCCCTCTAACCATCCATCTCTCCATCCACTCCTCCATCCATCCATTCATCCATCCATCCATCCATCGTTCCACCCATCTACCCATCACCTTACCCATAACATTAACATCAACCATCCTCATTTTGCAGTTGTATATGGAGACAAAAGAGAGGATGAGAGATGAGAGGATATCTCTAATTCTGGTCTGTGCTTTTGTTTATTCAGCTAAAAGGGCATTTGGCACAGTAGTCATATTACTCAGAAGTTTGTCGCTTTATTTGGCATTAATGCTTTAGTGGTCGTGCCTATCTTCATGTGTGTGAATGAGGAGAAAGGGCATGAATGCGTAGGGGCTAGAGGGCAGGGCAGGCTGTAGCTGTGTGGGTGTGGGAACACAGAGCTTTCTCCCAGGACCGGACAGGACAGGACACACTGCTGTCCTCAACAGACCCAATACATACAGTCGTGGCCAAAAGTTTTGAGAATGACACAAATATTAATTTTCACAAAGTCTGCTGCCTCAGTTTGTATGATGGCAATTTGCATATACTCCAGAATGTTATGAAGAGTGATCAGATGAATTGCAATTAACATCATGTGTGAGTGTTGACGAGGACAAGGCTGGAGATCACTCTGTCATGCTGATTGAGTTTGAATAACTGACTGGAAGCTTCAAAAGGAGGGTGGTGCTTGGAGTCATTGTTCTTCCTCTGTCATCCATGGTTACCTGCAAGGAAACATGTGCCGTCACCATTGCGTTGCACAAAATGGGCTTCACAGGCAAGGATACAGCTGCCAGTAAAATTGCACCTAAATCAACCATTTATCGGATCATCAAGAACTTCAAGCAGAGCGGTTCAATTGTTGTGAAGAAGGCTTCAGGGCGCCCAAGAAAGTCCAGAAAGAGCCAGGACCGTCTAAAAATGATTCAGCTGTGGGATCGGGGCACCATCAGTACAGAACTTTCTCAGGAATGGCAGCAGGCAGGTGTGAGTGCATCTGCACGCACAGTGAGGCAAAGACTTTTGGAGGATGGCCTGGTGTCAAGAAGGGCAGCAAAGAAGCCACTTCTCTCCAGGAAAAACATCATGGACAGAATGATATTCTGCAAAAGGTACAGGGATTGGACTGCTGAGGACTGGGGTAAAGTCATTTTCTCTGATGAATCCCCTTTCCGATTGTTTGGGGCATCCGGAAAAAAGCTTGTCTGGAGAAGACAAGGTGAGCGCTACCATCAGTCCTGTGTCATGCCAACAGTAAAGCATACTGAGATCATTCATGTGTGAGGTTGCTTCTCAGCCAAGGGAGTGGGCTCACTCACAATTTTGCCTAAGAACACAGCCATGAATAAAGAATGGCATCAACACATCCTCCGAGAGCAACTTCTTCCAACCATCCAGGAACAGTTTGGTGACGAACAATGCCTTTTCCAGCATGATGGAGCACCTTGCCATAAGGCAAAAGTGATAACTAAGTGGCTCGGGGAACGAAACATAGATATTTTGGGTCCATGGCCAGGAAACTCCCCAGACCTTAATCCCATTGAAAACTTGTGGTCAATCCTCAAGAGGCGGGTGGACAAACAAAACCCCACAAATTCTGACAAACTCCAAGCATTGATTATGCAAGAATGGGCTGCCATCAGTGACCCAGAAGTTAATTGACAGCATGCCAGAGGTCTTGAAAAAGAAGGGTCAACACTGCAAATATTGAGTCTTTGCATCAACTTCATGTAATTGTCAGTAAAAGCCTTCGACACTTATGAAATGCTTGTAATTATACTTCAATATTCCATAGTAACATCTGACAAAAAATATCTAAAGACACTGAAGCAGCAAACTTTGTGGAAAGTAATATTTGTGTCATTCTCAAAACTTTTGGCCACGACTGTACATTACTGAAACACAATCAGAAGAGAAATCTCACAATTTACATAAGGTCTTTGTTTGTCTTGTCAGAAAGGCTCTTCTTTCTGATCACCCCCCCCCCCCTCCACTCCACTATAGGCTGGGAAATTATCAACAAAGACAGCTGTTGGGCTTTGTTGACAATCGATCCTGTCACTATTTACATTGTCAGCGAGGCGTCGTGTCTAAACCCAAGCTCCTTCTCTCCCAGTCCCGTGTGTCTCACAATATGACAGAACTGACATAGAACTGCCCCAAGCTCCTTCTCTCCCAGTCCCGTGTGTCTCACAATATGACAGAACTGACATAGAACTGCCCCAAGCTCCTTCTCTCCCAGTCCCGTGTGTCTCACAATATGACAGAACTGACATAGAACTGCCCCAAGCTCCTTCTCTCCCAGTCCCGTGTGTCTCACAATATGACAGAACTGACATAGAACTGCCCCAAGCTCCTTCTCTCCCAGTCCCGTGTGTCTCACAATATGACAGAACTGACATAGAACTCCCAGAAGATACCACATACAGCAATAGTTCCTGTGCAGTCGGGCATATTATCAGCTGGAATAGTTGAGAAGCATTTGTGCTTTCCATGTAAATCAGATTGTTCTGAGATTAGTAAACCAAATCTGGGTTTATTCAAAGATCATTTTGATATCCTCACATAAACATTTGAAATGCTTTCTTTTTGTACGTTACACTTGTGATTTTGGTTTATGACATATTGCGTTATTTTATCGATGAGCTAACACATTGTGTGTGTGTGTGTTTTTTTTTTCACCTTAATTTAACCAGGTAGGTTAGTTGAGAACAAGTTCTCATTTGCAACTGCGACCTGGCCAAGATAAAGCATAGCAGTGTGAACAGACAACACAGAGTTACACATGGAGTAAACAATTAACAAGTCAATAACACAGTAGAAAAAAAGAGGAGTCTATATACAATGTGTGCAAAAGGCATGAGGAGGTAGGGGAATAATTACAATTTTGCAGATTAACACTGGAGTGATACATGATCAGATGGTCATGTACAGGTAGAGATATTGGTGTGCAAAAGAGCAGAAAAGTAAATAAATAAAAACTGTGGGGATGAGGTAGGTGAAAATGGGTGGGCTATTTACCAATAGATTATGTACAGCTGCAGCGATCGGTTAGCTGCTCAGATAGCTGATGTTTGAAGTTGGTGAGGGAGATAAAAGTCTCCAACTTCAGCGATTTTTGCAATTCGTTCCAGTCACAGGCAGCAGAGTACTGGAACGAAAGGCGGCCGAATGAGGTGTTGGCTTTAGGGATGATCAGTGAGATACACCTGCTGGAGCGCGTGCTACGGATGGGTGTTGCCATCGTGACCAGTGAACTGAGATAAGGCGGAGCTTTACCTAGCATGGCCTTGTAGATGACCTGGAGCCAGTGGGTCTGGCGACGAATATGTAGCGAGGGCCAGCCGACTAGAGCATACAAGTCGCAGTGGTGGGTAGTATAAGGTGCTTTAGTGACAAAACGGATGGCACTGTGATAAACTGCATCCAGTTTGCTGAGTAGAGTGTTGGAAGCGATTTTGTAGATGACATCGCCGAAGTCGAGGATCGGTAGGATAGTCAGTTTTACTATGGTAAGCTTGGCAGCGTGAGTGAAGGAGGCTTTGTTGTGGAATAGAAAGCCGACTCTTGATTTGATTTTCGATTGGAGATGTTTGATATGGGTCTGGAAGGAGAGTTTGCAGTCTAGCCAGACACCTAGGTACTTATAGGTGTCCACATATTCAAGGTCGGAACCATCCAGTGTGGTGATGCTAGTCGGGCATGCGGGTGCAGGCAGCGATCGGTTGAAAAGCATGCATTTGGTTTTACTAGCGTTTAAGAGCCGTTGGAGGCCACGGAAGGAGTGTTGTATGGCATTAAAGCTCGTTTGGAGGTTAGATAGCACAGTGTCCAATGACGGGCCGAAAGTATATAGAATGGTATCGTCTGCGTAGAGGTGGATCAGGGAATCGCCCGCAGCAAGACCAACATCATTGATATATACAGAGAAAAGAGTCGGCCCGAGAATTGAACCCTGTGGCACCCCCATAGAGACTGCCAGAGGACCGGACAGCATGCCCTCCGATTTGACACACTGAACTCTGTCTGCAAAGTAATTGGTGAACCAGGCAAGGCAGTCATCCGAAAAACCAAGGCTACTGAGTCTGCCGATAAGAATCTGGTGATTGACAAAGTCGAAAGCCTTGGCAAGGTCGATGAAGACGGCTGCACAGTACTGTCTTTTATCGATGGCGGTTATGATGTTGTTTAGTACCTTGAGTGTGGCTGAGGTGCACCCGTGACCGGCTCGGAAACCAGATTGCATAGCGGAGAAGGTACGGTGGGATTCGAGATGGTCAGTGACCTGTTTGTTGACTTGGCTTTCGAAGACCTTAGATAGGCAGGACAGAATGGATATAGGTCTGTAACAGTTTGGGTCCATGGTGTCTCCCCCTTTGAAGAGGGGGATGACTGCGGCAGCTTTCCAATCCTTGGGGATCTCAGACGATATGAAAGAGAGGTTGAACAGGCTGGTAATAGGGGTTGCGACAATGGCGGCGGATAGTTTCACAAATAGAGGGTCCAGATTGTCAAGCCCAGCTGATTTATACGGGTCCAGGTTTTGCAGCTCTTTCAGAACATCTGTTATCTGGATTTGGGTAAAGGAGAACCTGGAGAGGCTTGGGCGAGGAGCTGCGGGGGGGCCGGAGCTGTTGGCCGAGGTAGAAGTAGCCAGGCGGAAGGCATGGACAGCCGTTGAGAAATGCTTGTTGAAGTTTTCGATAATCATGGATTTGTCGGTGGTGACCGTGTTCCCTAGCCTCAGTGCAGTGGGAAGCTGGGAGGAGGTGCTCTTGTTCTCCATGGACTTCACAGTGTCCCAGAACTTTTTGGAGTTGGAGCTACAGGATGCAAACTTCTGCCTGAAGAAGCTGGCCTTAGCTTTCCTGACTGACTGCGTGTATTGGTTCCTGACTTCCCTGAACAGTTGCATATCGCGGGGACTGTTCGATGCTATAGCAGTCCGCCACAGGATGTTTTTGTGCTGGTCGAGGGCAGTCAGGTCTGGAGTGAACCAAGGGCTGTATCTGTTCTTAGTTCTGCATTTTTTGAACGGAGCATGTTTATCTAAAATGGTGAGGAAGTTACTCTTAAAGAATGACCAGGCATCCTCAACTGACGGGATGAGGTCATTGTCCTTCCAGGATACCCGGGCCAGGTCGATTAGAAAGGCCTGCTCACAGAAGTGTTTTAGGGAGCGTTTGACAGTGATGAGGGGTGGTCGTTTGACTGCGGCACCATAGCGGATACAGGCAATGAGGCAGTGGTCGCTGAGATCCTGGTTGAAGACAGCGGAGGTGTATTTGGAGGGCCAGTTGGTCAGGATGACATCTATGAGGGTGCCCTTGCTTACAGAGTTAGGGTTGTACCTGGTGGGTTCCTTGATGATTTGTGTGATATTGAGGGCATCTAGCTTAGATTGTAGGACTGCCGGGGTGTTAAGCATATCCCAGTTTAGGTCACCTAACAGAACAAACTCTGAAGCTAGATGGGGGGCAATCAATTCACAAATGGTGTCCAGGGCACAGCTGGGAGCTGAGGGGGGTCGGTAGCAGGCGGCAACAGTGAGAGACTTATTTCTGGAGAGAGTAATTTTCAGAATTAGTAGTTCGAACTGTTTTGGTATGGACCTGGAAAGTATGACATTACTTTGCAGGCTATCTCTGCAGTAGACTGCAACTCCTCCCCCTTTGGCAGTTCTATCTTGACGGAAGATGTTATAGTTGGGTATGGAAATCTCTGAATTTTTGGTGGCCTTCCTGAGCCAGGATTCAGACACGGCAAGGACATCAGGGTTAGCAGAGTGTGCTAAAGCAGTGAGTAAAACAAACTTAGGGAGGAGGCTTCTGATGTTGACATGCATGAAACCAAGGCTTTTTCGATCACAGAAGTCAACAAATGAGGGTGCCTGGGGACATGCAGGGCCTGGGGTTACCTCCACATCACCCGCTGAACAGAGAAGGAGTAGTATGAGGGTGCGGCTAAAGGCTATCAAAACTGGTCGCCTAGAGCGTTGAGGACAGAGAATAAGAGGAGCAGGTTTCTGGGCATGGTAGAATATATTCAGGGCATAATGCGCAGACAGGGGTATGGTGGGGTGCGGGTATGGCGGAGGTAAGCCCAGGCACTGGGTGATGATGAGAGAGGTTTTATCTCTGGACATGCTGGTTGTAATGGGTGAGGTCACCGCATATGTGGGAGGTGGGACAAAGGAGGTATCAGGGGTATGAGGAGTGGGACTAGGGGCTCCATTGTGAACTAAAACAATGATAACTAACCTGAGCAACAGTATACAAGGCATATTGACATTTGAGAGAGACATACAGCGAGGCATACAGTAATCACAGGTGTTGAATTGGGAAAGCTAGCTAAAACAGTGGGTGAGACAACAGCTAATCAGCTAGCATAACAACAGCAGGTAAAATGGCATTGACTAGGCAACGGGGCCGACAGATAAAACAAACAAGCAGAATGGAGTACCGTGATTAATGGACAGTGTGTGTGTGTGTGTGTGTGTGTGTGTGTGTGTGTGTGTGTGTGTGTGTGTGTGTGTGTGTGTGTGTGTGTGTGTGTGTGTGTGTGTGTGTGTGTGTGTGTGTGTGTGTGTGTGTGTGTGTGTGTGTGTGTGTGTGTGTGTGTGTGTGTGTG
>NC_068431.1:11254212-11269212 GCF_023373465.1 Oncorhynchus keta
AGAATGTTACATATCCACATTAATAATGTATTATCTCTCCTCAATTTCTACATTTTGCTTCTTCCACATCCTCCATGTGTATGTCTGCATTTTGTGACAGTGCCGATCAGTTTTTTATTTGGTTGTCTACCATGTTCCGTGTTTAGGTGTGATTTTGTGACATTTAATTTTTTTACGTTGTTGTTTTTCTTATTTTGTTTTAAGCCATACTTCCATTTTCCATCCACCCTAAAAACCATTGTCTATTTTTTGTATCATTTTCGAAGTTAATGAAGAAAAAAAAAATGTGTCTTGATTTTGCGTTTGTTTTATCATATGGTAAAGGTAGTATATTATCCTTATAGTAAAGAGATTATATAAGTATATCGTTTGAATTTCTTCTTTGCTTAGATTTTTTTGGGCTTAAAAAAACCTGTATGCTGTTTAAAAACAAACATTAGGCACGTGGGTTCTCTTTCTAGCCATGAATTTATGTGCTGAAAGCAGGAAGACCATTTTTTGGAGGGAAAAAATATGAAAATATTTTCTTCATATCTTCCATCTTATTTTCACTTTCCCCTCCGTTGTCTCACCAAAATCTGAACCAGCAGTTTAGATGCCTTAACAATGCAAACCCACAGACATCAGTGTAGAGTAGAGACCACATCAGTGCTCTGCTAACATACTTTAAAATGGGTGCAACAAGCAACATGTAGAGAGGGGGGAACACAAGTGGAACTGTTCCTTATCCCTGAGCCCTGAGCGATGTTTCACTGTTTCCCCTGCCGCAGGGAGCACTCAGCATGGCACAGCAGAGATAGGGGGAGCCAGAAATAACAGAGGAGAGGGAGGGGGAGGGAGGGAGGGGAGGGAGGGAGGGAGGGAGGGAGGGAGGGAGGGAGGGAGGGAGGGAGGGAGGGAGGGGGAGGGAGGGAGGGAGGGAGGTTGACTGACGGGGGGAGGACACTGAGACGAGATAACTGAGAATAGAAGGGAGGATAAATATTTAATGTGTTGAGCAGCTGGAGGGGAGCTGGTATGGAGGAGAGGAGGAGAGGAGGAGAGGAGGAGGTGTGTAGTGTACTGCCTCATCTGAAGCCGACCCTTCCCTTCATGTTCATCTCTCATCTTCAGGGTTATTCCTTCCGTCTATAACGATATATATATATATATATAGACCTCCACAGCTAAGGGTGGGTTGATGGTAAAACATATTCTATTTACAGTGTGATTCTATTAGAGAAAGGTAATGGTACTAAAAACAGATGTGATTATGAACCGTTCTAAATGACAGCACAATCATTTGTAACACAAGTCATTTTACACCCTTGCTTAGACAATTACTACTGCCCTCTTCTGACTCCCCCCATTCTTCTGACTCCCCTCTCTCGTCTGACTCCTCCCACTCGTCTTACTCCTCCCCCTTCTGAACCCCCACCCACCATTCTGACTCCTCCCACTCTTCTGACCCCTCCCTCTCTTCTGACTCCCCCTCTCTTCTGACACCCCCTCTCTTCTGACCCCTCCCTCTCTTCTTACTCCCCCCTCTCTTCTGACTCCTCCCTCTCTTCTGACTCCCGCCTCTCTTCTGACTCCCCCATCTCCTCTGACTCCCCCATCTCTTCTGACTCCCCCCTCTCTTCTGACTCCCCCTCTCTTCTGACTCCCCCCTCTCTTCTGACTCCCCCATCTCTTCTGACTCCCCCATCTCTTCTGACTCCCCCATCTCCTCTGACTCCCCCTCTCTTCTGACTCCCCATCTCTTCTGACTCCCCCTCTCTTCTGACTCCCCATCTCTTCTGACTCCCCCTCTCTTCTGACTCCTCCCTCTCTTCTGACTCCCCATCTCTTCTGACTCCCCCTCTCTTCTGACTCCCCATCTCTTCTGACTCCCCCTCTCTTCTGACTCCCCATCTCTTCTGACTCCCCCTCTCTTCTGACTCCTCCCTCTCTTCTGACTCCCCATCTCTTCTGACTCCCCCCTCTCTTCTGACTCCCCCATCTCTTCTGACTCCCCCTCTCTTCTGACACCCCCTCTCTTCTGACCCCTCCCTCTCTTCTTACTCCCCCCTCTCTTCTGACTCCTCCCTCTCTTCTGACTCCCGCCTCTCTTCTGACTCCCCCATCTCCTCTGACTCCCCCATCTCCTCTGACTCCCCCTCTCTTCTGACTCCCCCATCTCTTCTGACTCCCCCATCTCTTCTGACTCCCCCATCTCCTCTGACTCCCCCTCTCTTCTGACTCCCCATCTCTTCTGACTCCCCCTCTCTTCTGACTCCCCATCTCTTCTGACTCCCCCATCTCTTCTGACTCCCCCATCTCTTCTGACTCCCCCATCTCCTCTGACTCCCCCTCTCTTCTGACTCCCCCATCTCTTCTGACTCCCCCCTCTCTTCTGACTCCCCATCTCTTCTGACTCCCCCATCTCTTCTGACTCCCCCTCTCTTCTGACTCCCCCATCTCTTCTGACTCCCCCATCTCTTCTGACTCCCCCTCTCTTCTGACTCCCCCTCTCTTCTGCCTCCCCATCTCTTCTGACTCCCCCATCTCTTCTGACTCCCCCCTCTCTTCTGACTCCCCCATCTCTTCTGACTCCCCATCTCTTCTGACTCCCCCTCTCTTCTGACTCCTCCCTCTCTTCTGACTCCCCATCTCTTCTGACTCCCCATCTCTTCTGACTCCCCCTCTCTTCTGACTCCCCCCTCTCTTCTGACTCCCCATCTCTTCTGACTCCCCCATCTCTTCTGACTCCCCCCTCTCTTCTGACTCCCCCATCTCTTCTGACTCCCCCATCTCTTCTGACTCCCCCCTCTCTTCTGACTCCTCCCTCTCTTCTGACTCCCCCATCTCTTCTGACTCCCCCATCTCTTCTGACTCCCCCCTCTCTTCTGACTCCTCCCTCTCTTCTGACTCCCCCTCTCTTCTGACACCCCTCTCTTCTGACCCCTCCCTCTCTTCTGACTCCCCCCTCTCTTCTGACTCCTCCCTCTCTTCTGACTCCCGCCTCTCTTCTGACTCCCACATCTCTTCTGACTCCCCATCTCTTCTGACTCCTCCCTCTCTTCTGACTCCCCCCTCTCTTCTGACTCCTCCCTCTCTTCTGACTCCCCCTCTCTTCTGGCTCCCCCCTCTCTTCTGACTCCTCCCTCTCTTCTGACTTCCCCCTCTCTTCTGACTCCCCCCTCTCTTCTGACACCCCCTTTTTCCACTCCCTTTATATACAAAATGAGCACCAGTTTATCTCTGACATGGGTCACATGACCACTCTTTGTACTCTTTCGTGTGTGTGTGTGTGTGTGTGTGTGTGTGTGTGTGTGTGTGTGTGTGTGTGTGTGTGTGTGTGTGTGTGTGTGTGTGTGTGTGTGTGTGTGTGTGTGTGTGTGTGTGTGTGTGTGTGTGTGTGTGTGTGTGTGTGTGTGTCATCAGTCCTCTGAAAGAGAACATGGCATTTTATTTTATTTTTTTATTGCTGAAGGATATTTTGTAATGTGACTTCATAGGAGAGAGGGAACATTTAAACTGAGGATTCTGAAGACGAGGGAGTCTGTTGTAAAATGCAATTGTGTAATGCTGATTTCAGTGTATCTGCATTGTGACTCAGTTCTCCTGTGTTTGGGGATAGGGACAGATGAGTTTGAGGTTTACTGTGTAACCATCCAGCCAGGAGAATAGTGCCGTCCCTGTCGGGGAGGTGGCCACCTGGTCAATGAAAACATTGTTCTCTGAGTCCTATTATCATCCCTTCCATCCCATCTCTCCTTGCTACCAAGCCGTGTGTTTGACTGGACACACAGATCAGTTATATATTGATCGATAGGGAGAAGAGGAAAATAAACTACTGTAACGATTATACTTTTTTTGTTGTTTCAACTTTGAAATTGTAAAATAGCTTTTCAACTTTCACAATATTTAATTAAAGTTCCCTCTTGTCTGTGAAACTATTGATGTGCTCGTCATTTTTGTGAAGCTGTTAGTAACATTTTTTTTTTTTCATTTTGTGCAATCTCACAAAATACACACTCAAAAAACACACACTATACAAACTCATCACAGCCTAATAGCATGGTGAATCTGCCCAGCCAGTTCCCTTAATTAACATATTAATGATGACTTCCCAAGATTATTCATTGAAATGCGCTTTGCATGTAATTGATTCATCGTTTTCATTTTCGGTCCTCAGCAGAAACGAAGTATCTTTTCTCATTGTGCATATGTGATTTGAGCCACTCCGATCTGATTGGCTTGTTAAAACGCTCTTTCTGCTGATCCCAAACTGTTTCAGGCCCTGGCTGCAAAGCACCATGGGGGTCCTGAATACGAGGGGGGAGGACCCAGAACGTCTGTGTGTTGTAGAGCTAGCAGCAACATCAAGCACATTTCACTAGCCCTGTGATGTTGCGCAATTTGAATCCCACTGCCAGTTGTGTCATAAACGTTGAGACTCTCACATAATGGAAAGGGTTAGTGAAGAGTCAGGCGCTGCAGACGTCATGAGGAGTTTGCTTTCATAAACAAGGCTCAGTGAGAAAGGCCTTGTGAATTAGACAGATGTGCTCTGCCCTGGGTTATTGATCAGCCAGGCTGCAGACGGAGAGTGTGTGCGTGTTTGTGTGTGAATGTGTGCATGCATATGTGTGTGTGTGTGTGAGCGCAAGTGTGTGCGTGTGTATGTGCATGTGTGAATGTGTGTGTGCACGTGTATGTGTGTGTGTGAATGTGTGCATGCATATGTGTGTGTGTGTGTGAGCGCAAGTGTGTGCGTGTGTATGTGCATGTGTGAATGTGTGTGTGCACGTGTATGTGTGTGTGTGTGTGTGTGTGTGTGTGTGTGTGTGTGTGTGTGTGTGTGTGTGTGTGTGTGTGTGTGTGTGTGTGTGTGTGTGTGTGTGTGTGTGTGTGTGTGTGTGTGTGTGTGTGTGTGTGTGTGTGTGTGTGTGTGTGTGTGTGTGTGTGTGTGTGTGTGTGTGTGTGTGTGCGTGTGCGTGGAGTTATATGGAAAGGTTATTTTCCCATTCCTGGCCTCAAGGCCCAATCAAACCAGAGCCACAGATGTCTTACTGCCACCAATCTGTTTCAGTCCTATCTCCTCTTTCCTACGGATATTCATTTATCACTATAGGATATATACTGTACCCAACCACACATCTTGGATTCACATTGATTGCATACACACACACACTGCATAGCAGGTGAGTGAGTGAGTGAGTGAGTGAGTGAGTGAGTGAGTGAGTGAGTGAGTGAGTGAGTGAGTGTGTGTGTGTGTGTGTGTGTGTGTGTGTGTGTGTGTGTGTGTGTGTGTGTGTGTGTGTGTGTGTGTGTGTGTGTGTGTGTGTGTGTGTGTGTGTGTGTGTGTGTGTGCGTGTGTGTGTGTGGGGGGGGGGGACAGAACTCAAGACCTCCATTAGCTGATGGATCTCTGACAGAGGAGTAACAACCTCCCTCTCTCTCCTCCATCTCCGTCCTCCCTCTCTCTCCTCCGTTTCTCTCCTCCCTCTCTCTCTCTCTCTCTCTCTCTCTCTCTCTCTCTCTCTCTCTCTCCATCTCTCTCTCCTTCTCTCTCCTCCCTCTCTCTCCTTCATCTCTCTCCCCCTCTCTCTCCTTCAACTCTCCTCCATCTCTCTCCTCGCTCCTCCCTGCCCCACATCATACCCCACTGGGTTCATCCCTCCTCTCTCCCTGCCCCACATCATACCCCACTGGGTTAATCCCTCCTCTCTCCCTGCCCCACATCATACTCCACTGGGTTCATCCCTCCTCTCTCCCTGCCCCACATCATACTCCACTGGGTTCATCCCTCCTCTCTCCCTGCCCCACATCATACCCCACTGGGTTCATCCCTCCTCTCTCCCTGCCCCACATCATACCCACTGGGTTCATCCCTCCTCTCTCCCTGCCCCACATCATACCCCACTGGGTTCATCCCTCCTCTCTCCCTGCCCCACATCATACCCCACTGGGTTCATCCCTCCTCTCTCCCTGCCCCACATCATACCCCACTGGGTTCATCCCTCCTCTCTCCCTGCCCCACATCATACCCCACTGGGTTCATCCCTCCTCTCTCCCTGCCCCACATCATACCCCACTGGGTTCATCCCTCCTCTCTCCCTGCCCCACATCATACCCCACTGGGTTCATCCCTCCTCTCTCCCTGCCCCACATCATACCCCACTGGGTTCATCCCTCCTCTCTCCCTGTCCCACATCATACCCCACTGGGTTCATCCCTCCTCTCTCCCTGCCCCACATCATACCCCACTGGGTTCATCCCTCCTCTCTCCCTGCCCCACATCATACCCCACTGGGTTCATCCCTCCTCTCTCCCTGCCCCACATCATACCCCACTGGGTTCATCCCTCCTCTCTCCCTACCCCACATCACTTTACCCCACTGGGTTCATCCCTCCTCTCTCCCTGCCCCACATCATACCCCACTGGGTTCATCCCTCCTCTCTCCCTGCCCCACATCACTTTACCCCACTGGGTTCATCCCTCCTCTCTCCCTGCCCCACATCACTTTACCCCACCGTGCTCATTCTCTCAACAACTAAAAATCAATTCAAATGGGTTTATTGGCAAGGCAAAGCAAGTGAATTAGATCATTTTTATTGTTTATTTCACTTCTGTTTATTAACAGTAAACATTACACTCACAGAAGTTCCAAAAGAATAAAGACATTGCAAATGTCATATTATGCATACATACAGTGTTATAACCGATGTGCACATGGTTAAAGTACACAAGGGATAATAAATTAACATAAATATGGGTTGTATTTACAATGGTGTTTGTTCTTCACTGGTTGCCCTTTTCTCGTGGCAACAGGTCACAAATCTTGCTGCTGTGATGGCACACAGTCGTATTTCACCCAGTAGAAATGGGAGTTTATCAAAATTGGGTTTGTTTTTGAATTCTTTGTGGATCTGCGTAATCTGAGGGAATTATGTGTCTCTAAAATTGTCATACATTTGGCAGGAGGTTAAGAAGCGCAGCTCAGTTTCCACCTCATTTTGTGGGCAGTGAGCACATAGCCTGTTTTCTCTTGAGAGCCAATTCTGCCCACGGCAGCTTTTCTCAATAGCAAGGCTATGCTCACTGAGTCTGTACATAGTCAAAGCTTTCCCTAAGTTTGGGTCAGTGTTGAAGGAATTTTATTCCTCTGTTTTAATTCCCAATTAAAATTAAACACTCTGTCAATTCATAAGAATTTGTAAGACCCTTATTTTATAGGAATGGACAGAGCCCGGTCTTAAAAGTCAAGTAACAGCCTTTATTCAAGAGAGTACTGCCACAATACAGGTTACCACAGGTTATAAACTGAAAATGGCGTCATTAGTTCTAACACTACCCCGTGCCATCTCCGTTCCAGTACCAAGGCTGTGTCTCAAGCCTTCCCACCAATTTAATATAATTTACGAGTCAAGGTTTTCTTGTGTAGATAAGCATTCAAATAGCAGTGTGAAGATTTGTACCAAGGAACAGACAGTCATTGTTCTAACTTTTGCCCAGGTTCACACACATTATTTTCAGTACTGGGATCAAGAAAGAAAACTCATACATATATAGAATAGTATTCTGATTAGTACATAAACAGTAACATAATAGTATTCGGATTAGTACATATATAATAACATACTAGTATTCTGATTAGTCAGTCCTGATTGAAATGTATACATAATTAGTCATCATTGATAAAAATTCCCTTAACAGTCAGTCACAGTGGTCAGGTATTCTGCCACTGTGTACTCTTTGGTTAGGGCCAAATTTAGTTACCGTAAACCCAGGAAGTTACAGTAAACCCAGGAAGATACAGTAAACCCAGGAAGTTACAGTAAACCCAGGAAGTTACAGTAAACCCAGGAAGTTACAGTAAACCCAGGAAGATACAGTAAACCCTGGAAGTTACAGTAAACCCAGGAAGTTACAGTAAACTCAGGAAGTTACAGTAAACCCAGGAAGTTACAGTAAACCCAGGAAGATACATTAATCATTCTCTCTCTCTCTCTCTCTCTCTCTCTCTCTCTCTCTCTCTCTCTCTCTCTCTCTCTCTCTCTCTCTCTCTCTCTCTCTCTCTCTCTCTCTCTCTCTCTCTCTCTCTCTCTCTCTCTCTCTCTCTCTCTCTCTCTCTCTCTCTCTCTCTCTCTCTCTCTTTTTAATGAATAATTTATTTGATTTAATAGATATTTCGTTGTTCATATCACCAAAGGCAGACAGATTGTTTTACTTACCAGAATCTGTATCTTCCAGGAAATGTTGTCATTCAAAGTTACTCAATGATCTTTCACCTTTTAGGTCAAATGTCATTATACAGGTCACTGTTGTCCACTCCAGCAGAACAGGTCTCCTCACAGATAGGTCACCATGTCACACTAGAGCCTTTGTGTCCGGTGGATGGGTCAGAGTGACTAACCAAGTGTGTAGTGGCGCTGGGTCCTATAACGAGACAATGGAGGTCAAGAAGAATATAGATGGAGGACAAAGTTATCATTGCATAACATTGCTGCTTCTCTATGAGTTTTCTTCTCTCTGTTCCTGCTCATGTACTTGCTACTCCGGGCATGTTGTGTTACAGACCTTTATAGAGGACAAAACATTTATCTTGATACTGATGCTTAACAATTGTGTTTAATGGCAGTTTATTGACATGTTTAGATGTGCAGCGTAGTTTATTGACATGTCAGATGTGCAACGTAGTTTATTGACATGTTTAGATGTGCAACGTAGTTTATTGACATGTTTAGATGTGCAACATAGTTTATTGACATGTCAGATGTGCAACGTTGTTTATTGACATGTCAGATGTGCAACGTAGTTTATTGACATGTCAGATGTGCAACGTAGTTTATTGACATGTTTAGATGTGCAACGTTGTTTATTGACATGTTTAGATGTGCAACGTAGTTTATTGACATGTCAGATGTGCAACGTAGTTTATTGACATGTCAGATGTGCAACATAGTTTATTGACATGTTTAGATGTGCAACGTAGTTTATTGACATGTTTAGATGTGCAGCGTAGTTTATTGACATGTTTAGATGTGCAACGTAGTTTATTGACATGTCAGATGTGCAACGTAGTTTATTGACATGTTTAGATGTGCAACGTAGTTTATTGACATGTCAGATGTGCAACGTAGTTTATTGACATGTTTAGATGTGCAACGTAGTTTATTGACATGTCAGATGTGCAACGTAGTTTATTGACATGTCAGATGTGCAACGTAGTTTATTGACATGTTTAGATGTGCAACGTAGTTTATTGACATGTTTAGATGTGCAGCGTAGTTTATTGACATGTTTAGATGTGCAACGTAGTTTATTGACATGTTTAGATGTGCAACGTAGTTTATTGACATGTCAGATGTGCAACGTAGTTTATTGACATGTTTAGATGTGCAACGTAGTTTATTGACATGTTTAGATGTGCAACGTAGTTTATTGACATGTCAGATGTGCAACGTAGTTTATTGACATGTTTAGATGTGCAACGTAGTTTATTGACATGTTTAGATGTGCAACGTAGTTTATTGACATGTTTACATGTGCAACATAGTTTATTGACATGTTTAGATGTGCAACGTAGTTTATTGACATGTTTAGATGTGCAACGTTGTTTATTGACATGTTTAGATGTGCAACGTAGTTTATTGACATGTCAGATGTGCAACGTAGTTTATTGACATGTTTAGATGTGCAACGTGTTTATTGACATTTTAGATTCCGTTGAAATTGACATGTCAGACCAAAGTTTATTGACATGTTTAGATGTGCAATGACAGTTTAGATGTTAGTTTATTGACATCTTTAGATGTGCAACGAAAATTGACATGTTTAACAATACAAAAACAACAAACATGAATGTGCAAAACCTTATTGACATGCCTATCTGGTGACAACTAACACAGAGATGTGCAGGATTGACAATCACCATAGTTTATTGAAACACTGCAACGAATATGGCTGCAACATAAATTGACATGTTTAGATTCCAACAATTATTGACATGTTTAGACAACGATAATCAACATGTTTGATTAAGAACCGCTTCCGTCAGGCAGTCCAAAATGACTGGTTAGTTAGACACCCCTTTACAAAACCCCAAGACAAAAACGCACCAACAAAAACCCATGTCACACCCTGGCCTGACCAAAATAATGAAGACAAACAATCACTACAAAACTTCGACCAGGGCGTGACAATGTGCAACGTAGTTTATTGACATGTTTAGATGTGCAACATAGTTTATTGACATGTCAGAAAACCCCAAGACAAAAACGTAGTTTATTGACATGTTTAGATGTGCAACGTAGTTTATTGACATGTTTAGATGTGCAACGTAGTTTATTGACATGTTTAGATGTGCAACGTAGTTTATTGACATGTCAGATGTGCAACGTAGTTTATTGACATGTTTAGATGTGCAACGTAGTTTATTGACATGTTTAGATGTGCAACGTAGTTTATTGACATGTCAGATGTGCAACGTAGTTTATTGACATGTTTAGATGTGCAACGTAGTTTATTGACATGTTTAGATGTGCAACGTAGTTTATTGACATGTTTAGATGTGCAACGTAGTTTATTGACATGTCAGATGTGCAACGTAGTTTATTGACATGTCAGATGTGCAACATAGTTTATTGACATGTTTAGATGTGCAACGTAGTTTATTGACATGTCAGATGTGCAACGTAGTTTATTGACATGTTTAGATGTGCAACGTAGTTTATTGACATGTTTAGATGTGCAACGTAGTTTATTGACATGTCAGATGTGCAACGTAGTTTATTGACATGTTTAGATGTGCAACGTAGTTTATTGACATGTTTAGATGTGCAACGTAGTTTATTGACATGTTTAGATGTGCAACGTAGTTTATTGACATGTCAGATGTGCAACGTAGTTTATTGACATGTTTAGATGTGCAACGTAGTTTATTGACATGTTTAGATGTGCAACGTAGTTTATTGACATGTTTAGATGTGCAACGTAGTTTATTGACATGTTTAGATGTGCAACGTAGTTTATTGACATGTTTAGATGTGCAACGTAGTTTATTGACATGTTTAGATGTGCAACGTAGTTTATTGACATGTTTAGATGTGCAACGTAGTTTATTGACATGTCAGATGTGCAACATAGTTTATTGACATGTTTAGATGTGCAACGTAGTTTATTGACATGTCAGATGTGCAACGTAGTTTATTGACATGTCAAATGTGCAGCGTAGCCAGCCTGTTATTGTACAGTGTACAGTAGATCCTCACCTGCCCTCCTCTCCACAGTGGGGTTCTCATTATGGAGGTAGGATGCATCACTGATGTTGCTGTGTCCCTGGAACATTCATTATTCATACATCAACAGACTGAGACTGGCCAGACCCGCAGAGAAAAAGCCTGGGGAAGGAGGACGGATGAGTGGAGGAAAGGAGGGGAGAGGAGAGGAGGGGAGAGGAGAGGAGAGGAGAGGAGAGGAGAGGAGGAGAGGAGAGGAGAGGAGGGGAGAGGAGAGGAGAGGAGAGAGGCCTCCTCCAACTCTACATTCTCTTCATGGAGAGCAAAGCTTTCAGGCAATTCTCTGAGATCAAGAGACGTTGCACACAGGAATCCCCTGCGCCTCTCTGGGATAAATAAATAAATATACATTCTCTGCTGCTGCTCTTTTTACAGCAGGCGATAAAGGAAATGGATTGAAAGACAACCTTAGAAGTGAAAACACAAGGTCCCGGTGGGGATCGAGAATGGAAGGTGGGAGAAGGGCTGAGAGAGAGAGAGAGAGAGAGAGAGAGAGAGAGAGAGAGAGAGAGAGAGAGAGAGAGAGAGAGAGAGAGAGAGAGAGAGAGAGAGAGAGAGAGAGAGAGAGAGAGAGAGAGAGAGAGAGAGAGAGAGAGAGAGAGAGAGAGAGAGAGAGAGAGGGAGAGAGAGAGAGAGGAAAAGAGTGAGAAAGTCCTTGTAGCTGGTGAAGAGGAGAGGGTCGAGATACTGAAGATCTGAGCAAGATGGTCAGACAGGGAGGGGAGGGGGGAGAGCGAGAGACAGGGAAAGGCAGGGAGAGCGAGAGACAGGGAGAGGGAGGGAGAAGGAGGGAGAGAGACAGGGAGAGGGAGGGAGAGAGAGAGATGGGGTGGGGGAAGGAGAGAGAGAGGGAGAAGGAGGGGGAGAGAGGGAGAGGGAGAGGGAGAGGGAGAGGGAGGGGAGAGAGAGACAGAGGGAGAAGGAGGGGCAGACAGAGACATGGAGAGGGAGGAATTGAGAGACAGGGGGAGGGAGAGAGGCAGGGAGGGGGAGGGAGAGAGAGGGGAGGGGAGAGACAGGGGGAGGGAGAGAGAGACAGGGAGGGAGGGGGAGGGAGAGAGAGAGAGGGGAGGGAGAGAGAGACAGGGAGAGGCAGGGAAAGAGAGAGACAGGGGGAGGGAGAGAGATATGGGGAGGGAGAGAGAGACAGGAAAGGTGAGGGAGAGAGACAGGGAGGAGGAGAGAGGGACAGACAGGGAGGGGGAGGGAGAGAGAGGGGGGAGGGAGAGAGACAGGGGGAGGGAGAGAGACGGGGAAAGAGAGGGAGAGACTTCAAGCGAAAGGGAGGGGGGGAGCGAGAGAGGGGGGGAGAGAGAGAGGGGGGAGGGAGGTAGAGAGAGAGGATGCTGGGGAATGGGAGAGGGAGAGGAGGCTGGGTGGAGGGGGGAGAGAGAGACAGGGAGGGGGAGTGGGAGAGGAGAGGAGGCTGGGGAGACGGGTACGTGAGATACCAAACGGGCACAGGTGGAGGTAATATGTCACACCACTACCACCCCAAAACAATGAAGGGTGGGTAGGTTGGGGTTGAATGAACCTCTCCTCACACCTACTATTTTATTTATTTTTGTGTGTTTCTTTTTTTCCATCAGCACATGCTGTCAGGGAAGTCTTCCCAACATGAGACTACACACGTCTTACCTTGGTGTGTTGGTGTCAACATTGGATCAGCATATCTTGTAAATAAATGATAACATTGTCATATACAGTATGGAGTAGGGTCACTGCTTACGTGATTACAAGCAGATAACATGAGGTCATCTCTATGACCGTGTCTGGTGATGTATGGGACAGGGTGACTGTGTGAGAGGGGTGGTGATTGCTGTAGCAGAGATATACACCAGTAATTAGTGCCGAGCGTTTGAACCAAACGGACATATTACTCCTGCTGTTAGCATACTGTCACCACTCCCTCCATTCATCTTTAGGATGACTCTGTGTTTTCCAACGTTGGCTGGCTCCCCGACAAACTGGTCATTTATGGAAGTCTGTTTGATTTCTGCTGGGGGAACACTCTATAGGCACGCTGAGCTGCTTATCAAAAGGGAGAGACAGGAGAGAAGAGGGTAAATGAATAAATTAAAGTTTCATCCAGGATTTTTGCTCACTTTGCGGAAATAGAAAAGCCATCTGCCTCAGCCCTTCCTGAAGTTTAAAGGAGATACTGTATCGGGGAAACTCAGACACTCACACCAAGAAGTAAGGACTGCTACATCCTCGGAATCAGTGAAGTTAAGCTCCACCTTGGTGTGAATGAATTCCTTATATCAAATCAATCAACTGGATTGTATAGCAAGCTGTCGTCATTGTATCACGTGATGTACATACGTCCATGTACTTTCACAGGCCCTGTCTAGATGCTCAAGTGCACCGACAACTTTCATACTTCATTTTCACCTGTGATAAACACACATCGATGATGGTATGTGGGGCAGACAGTGGGCAGTGTGTTGGTGTCCAGTCACTGTGTGTATATTTTCTCTCTCTGTCCCTCCCTCCCTCCCTCCCTCCCTCCCTCCCTCCCTCCCTCCCTCCCTCCCTCCCTCCCTCCTCTCCCTCTGTCCTCCCTAACTCCCTCCCTCCCCCCCCCCCAATCTCTCCCCCTCCCTCCCTCCCTCCCTCCCTCCCCCCCTCCCCCCCCCTCCCTCCCTCCCTCCCTCCCTCCCTCCCTCCCTCCCTCCCTCCCTCCCTCCCTCCCTCCCTCTCTCCTCTCCTCTCTCTCCCTCCCTCCCTCCCTCCCTCCCTCCCTCCCTCCCTCTCTCTCTCCCCCCATCCCTCCCTCCCTCCCTCCCCCTCCCTCCCTCCCTCCCTCCCTCCCTCCCTCCCTCCCTCCCTCCCTCCCTCCCTCCCTCTCTCTCTCTCTCTCTCTCTATCTCTCCCTCCCTCTCTCTCTCCCTCCCTCTCTCTCCCCCCATCCCTCCCTCCCTCTCCCCCTCCCTCCCTCCCTCCCCCTCCCTCCCTCCCTCCCTCCCTCTCTCTCTCCCCCCCATCCCTCCCTCCCTCTCTCCCCCTCCCTCCCTCCCTCTCTCTCCTCCGCTGAACCAGAGTGGTGTGGTCCAACTCTCCTCCATGCTGGTTATATCCAGATGAGCTAACCAACCCCTCACTTTCACCACCACCGTCCCTGGAACCCCTGCTCGGTACCTTTAGCCCACTGAGCGAGGAGAGACTGGCTGACTTCCTCAGACATAGATCCGTCTCTGTGATGGAGTATTGGGAGAGGGAATATGAGGACAGACGATGACGTACACTATGAGGATAATCAAGCCTCTGCCCCAAAGAGAATAACCTTAGCAGACTGTCAGTTACTCATTCAGAATCACAAGAACGTGTAAATCATTTTTCTTTCCACAGTTGTGACCACAAATCTCCTAATGTAATATTTCTGAGGAACATTGCAGTGGGTGTGCTCAGCACTGGCAACAGAGTTACTTTTGTTTGAATTATGTGTTATGACAATTTGCAATGATGTGGGGATGGTTCGATCTGTGCCAGGTTTCAACTGACAACAGTCTGTTGGGAGACAGTACTGACAACATTCTGTTGGGAGACAGTACTGTGGTGATGGTCTATCTGTACCAGGTATTAACTGACAACAGTCTGTTGGGAGACAGTACTGACAACAGTGTGTTGGGAGACAGTACTGACAACAGTGTGTTGGGAGACAGTACTGACAACAGTCTGCTGGGAGACAGTACTGTGGTGATGGTCTATCTGTACCAGGTATTAACTGAC
>NC_068431.1:11274212-11294212 GCF_023373465.1 Oncorhynchus keta
AAGTCATGTTTCCCCTTGTTCTACTAATGTTCTACTAATGTTAAGTCATGTTTCCCTCCTTGTTCTACTAATGTTAAGTCATGTTTCCCCTTGTTCTACTAATGTTAAGTCATGTTTCCCTCCTTGTTCTACTAATGTTAAGTCATGTTTCCCCTTGTTCTACTAATGTTAAGTCATGTTTCTCCTTGTTCTACTAATGTTAAGTCATGTTTCCCCTTGTTCTACTAATGTTAAGTCATGTTTCCCTCCTTGTTCTACTAATGTTAAGTCATGTTTCCCCTTGTTCTACTAATGTTAAGTCATGTTTCTCCTTGTTCTACTAATGTTAAGTCATGTTTCCCTCCTTGTTCTACTAATGTTAAGTCATGTTTCCCCTTGTTCTACTAATGTTAAGTCATGTTTCCCCTTGTTCTACTAATGTTAAGTCATGTTTCCCCTTGTTCTACTAATGTTAAGTCATGTTTCCCTCCTTGTTCTACTAATGTTAAGTCATGTTTCCCCTTGTTCTACTAATGTTAAGTCATGTTTCCCCTTGTTCTACTAATGTTAAGTCATGTTTCCCCTTGTTCTACTAATGTTCTACTAATGTTAAGTCATGTTTCCCCTTGTTCTACTAATGTTCTACTAATGTTAAGTCATGTTTCCCCTTGTTCTACTAATGTTCTACTAATGTTAAGTCATGTTTCCCTCCTTGTTCTACTAATGTTAAGTCATGTTTCCCCTTGTTCTACTAATGTTAAGTCATGTTTCTCCTTGTTCTACTAATGTTCTACTAATGTTAAGTCATGTTTCCCTCCTTGTTCTACTAATGTTAAGTCATGTTTCCCCTTGTTCTACTAATGTTCTACTAATGTTAAGTCATGTTTCCCTCCTTGTTCTACTAATGTTAAGTCATGTTTCTCCTTGTTCTACTAATGTTAAGTCATGTTGCCCCTTGTTCTACTAATGTTCTACTAATGTTAAGTCATGTTTCCCTCCTTGTTCTACTAATGTTAAGTCATGTTTCCCCTTGTTCTACTAATGTTAAGTCATGTTTCCCCTTGTTCTACTAATGTTAAGTCATGTTTCCCCTTGTTCTACTAATGTTCTACTAATGTTAAGTCATGTTTCCCCTTGTTCTACTAATGTTAAGTCATGTTTCCCTCCTTGTTCTACTAATGTTAAGTCATGTTTCCCCTTGTTCTACTAATGTTAAGTCATGTTTCCCTCCTTGTTCTACTAATGTTAAGTCATGTTTCCCCTTGTTCTACTAATGTTAAGTCATGTTTCCCCTTGTTCTACTAATGTTAAGTCATGTTTCCCCTTGTTTTACTAATGTTAAGTCATGTTTCTCCTTGTTCTACTAATGTTCTACTAATGTTAAGTCATGTTTCCCTCCTTGTTCTACTAATGTTAAGTCATGTTTCCCCTTGTTCTACTAATGTTAAGTCATGTTTCCCCTTGTTCTACTAATGTTAAGTCATGTTTCCCCTTGTTCTACTAATGTTCTACTAATGTTAAGTCATGTTTCCCCTTGTTCTACTAATGTTAAGTCATGTTTCCCTCCTTGTTCTACTAATGTTAAGTCATGTTTCCCTCCTTGTTCTACTAATGTTAAGTCATGTTTCTCCTTGTTCTACTAATGTTAAGTCATGTTTCCCTCCTTGTTCTACTAATGTTCTACTAATGTTAAGTCATGTTTCCCTCCTTGTTCTACTAATGTTAAGTCATGTTTCCCCTTGTTCTACTAATGTTAAGTCATGTTTCCCCTTGTTCTACTAATGTTAAGTCATGTTTCCCCTTGTTCTACTAATGTTCTACTAATGTTAAGTCATGTTTCCCCTTGTTCTACTAATGTTCTACTAATGTTAAGTCATGTTTCCCCTTGTTCTACTAATGTTAAGTCATGTTTCCCCTTGTTCTACTAATGTTCTACTAATGTTAAGTCATGTTTTCCCTTGTTCTACTAATGTTAAGTCATGTTTCCCCTTGTTCTACTAATGTTAAGTCATGTTTCCCTCCTTGTTCTACTAATGTTAAGTCATGTTTCCCCTTGTTCTACTAATGTTAAGTCATGTTTCCCCTTGTTCTACTAATGTTAAGTCATGTTTCCCTTGTTCTACTAATATTAAGTCATGTTTCCCCTCGTTCTTAATGTTAAGTCATGTTGCCCCTTGTTCTACTAATGTTCTACTAATGTTAAGTCATGTTTCCCCTTGTTCTACTAATGTTCTACTAATGTTAAGTCATGTTTCCCCTTGTTCTACTAATGTTAAGTCATGTTTCCCCTTGTTCTACTAATGTTAAGTCATGTTTCCCCTTGTTCTACTAATGTTAAGTCATGTTTCCCCTTGTTCTACTAATGTTAAGTCATGTTTCCCCTTGTTCTACTAATGTTAAGTCATGTTTCTCCTTGTTCTACTAATGTTAAGTCATGTTTTCCCTTGTTCTACTAATGTTAAGTCATGTTTTCCCTTGTTCTACTAATGTTCTACTAATGTTAAGTCATGTTTCTCCTTGTTCTACTAATGTTAAGTCATGTTTCCCTTGTTCTACTAATATTAAGTCATGTTTCCCCTCGTTCTTAATGTTAAGTCATGTTGCCCCTTGTTCTACTAATGTTCTACTAATGTTAAGTCATGTTTTCCCTTGTTCTACTAATGTTAAGTCATGTTTTCCCTTGTTCTACTAATGTTAAGTCATGTTTTCCCTTGTTCTACTAATGTTAAGTCATGTTTCCTCTGGTTCTACTGATGTTAAGCCACACACACTAAGCCAATGCGGCAGCGTAGCCTAGTGGTTAGAGAGTTGGACTAGTAACCGGAAGGTTGCGAGTTCAAACCCCCGAGCTGACAAGGTACAAATCTGTCGTTCTGCCCCTGAACAGGCAGTTAACCCACTGTTCCCAGGCCGTCATTGAAAATATGAATATGTTCTTAACTGACATGCCTGGTTAAGTAAAGGTTTAAAAAAAAAAAATGCAATTTACAGTCAGTCATTCATGCATACATTTTAAGAATTTGTGGTCCCAGGAATTGACCCCACTATCGTGGCATTGCAAGTGCCATGCTCTACCAATTGAGTTACAGAGGACCACTCACACACACAGACATATACGAACAGAACACTCCTGGGACTCTCAGCATCTGTACTGGAGCCAGAGAGCATCAGTAGAGGAGTGACCCAGAATGACATCACCTCTATCAGCTGGGCCTGCTTAAAACTTTAAGATTTACTGCTGTTACACCTCTCATGCCCTGCACTGGCCCTCTATTGGCCCTACACTGGCCCTCTACTGGCCCTACACTGGCCTTCTACTGGCCCTACACTGGCCTTCTACTGGCCCTACACTGGCCTTCTACTGGCCCTACACTGGCCTTCTACTGGCCCTACACTGGCCCTCTACTGGCCCTACACTGGCCTTCTACTGGCCCTACACTGGCCCTCTACTGGCCCTACACTGGCCCTCTACTGGCCCTACACTGGCCCTCTACTGGCCCTACACTGGCCTTCTACTGGCCCTACACTGGCCTTCTACTGGCCCTACACTGGCCCTCTACTGGCCCTACACTGGCCCTCTACTGGCCCTACACTGGTCCTCTACTGGCCCTACACTGGTCCTCTATTGGCCCTACACTGGCCCTCTACTGGCCCTACATTGGCCTTCTACTGGCCCTACACTGGTCCTCTATTGGCCCTACACTGGCCCTCTACTGGCCCTACATTGGCCTTCTACTGGCCCTACACTGGCCCTCTATTGGCCCTACACTGGTCCTCTACTGGCCCTACACTGGCCCTCTACTGGCCCTACACTGGCCCTCTACTGGCCCTACATTGGCCTTCTACTGGCCCTACACTGGCCCTCTACTATACTATACTGGCCCTACACTGGCCTTACACTGACACTACACTGGCCCAACACTGGCCCTAAACTGGCCCTACACTGGCCCTACACTGGCCCAACACTGGCCCTACACTGACACTACACTGACACTGCACTGGCCCTACGCTGGCCCTCTACTGGCCCTACACTGGCCCTCTACTGGCCCTACACTGGCCCTCTACTGGCCCTACACTGGCCCTCTACTGGCCCTACACTGGCCTTCTACTGGCCCTACACTGGCCTTCTACTGGCCCTACACTGGCCCTCTACTGGCCCTACACTGGCCCTCTACTGGCCCTACACTGGCCCTCTACTGGCCCTACACTGGCCCTCTACTGGCCCTACACTGGCCCTCTACTGGCCCTACACTGGCCTTCTACTGGCCCTACGCTGGCCTTCTAACTGCCCCTCTTTGGCCCTCTACTGGCCCTACACTGGCCTTCTACTGGCCCTACACTGGCCCTCTACTGGCCCTACACTGGCCCTCTACTGGCCCTACACTGGCCTCCTACTGGCCCTACGCTGGCCTTCTAACTGCCCCCTTTTGGCCCTCTACTGGCCCTACACTGGCCCTGCACTGGCACTACACTACCACTACACTGGCCCTAAACTGGCCCTACCCTGGCCCTACACTGACACTACACCGGCACTCCACTGGCACTACACTGACCATACACTGGCACTACACTGACATTACACTGGCCTTACACTGACACTACACTGGCCCAACACTGACCCTACACTGACACTACACTGACACTCCACTGGCACTACACTGACACTCCACTGGCACTACACTGGCATTACACTGGAATTACACTGACATTACACTGGAATTACACTGACATTACACTGGCACTACACTGACACTACACTGACACTCCACTGGCACTACACTGCCACTCCACTGGCACTACACTGACAATACACTGACACTACACTGGCCTTACACTGACCCTATACTGACACTACACTGGCCCTACACTGACACTCCACTGGCACTACACTGACACTACACTGGCCCTACACTGACACTACACTGACCCTACACTGGCCCTAAGCTGACACTACACTGACCCTACACTGACCATACACTGGCATTACACTGGAATTACACTGACACTACACTGGCATTACACTGACACTACACTGGCATTACACTGACACTACACTGGCCCCACACTGGACACTACACTGGCCCTACACTGACACAATACTGGCTCTCTACTGGCCCCACATTGGCCCTCTACTGGCCCTCTACTGGCCACAAAATGGCCCTCTACTGGCCCCAAACTGGCCCTCTATTGGCCCTCTACTGGCCCCACACTGGCCCTCTACTGGCCCTCTACTGGCCCTCTACTGGCCCCACACTGGCCCGCTACTGGCCTTCTACTGGCCCTGCACTGACAATACACTGGCCCTTTACTGACACTCCACTGGCATTACACTGACACTCCACTGGCACTACACTGACACTCCACTGGCACTACACTGACACTACACTGGCACTACACTGACACTCCACTGGCACTACACTGACATTACACTGGCACTACACTGACACTCCACTGGCACTACACTGACAATACACTGGCCCTTTACTGACACTCCACTGGCACTACACTGACAATACACTGGCCCTTTACTGACACTCCACTGGCACTACACTGACACTCCACTGGCACTACACTGACAATACACTGGCCCTTTACTGACACTCCACTGGCACTACACTGACAATACACTGGCCCTTTACTGACACTCCACTGGCACTACACTGACACTCCACTGGCACTACACTGACAATACACTGGCCCTTTACTGACACTCCACTGGCACTACACTGACATTACACTGGCACTACACTGACACTCCACTGGCACTACACTGACAATACACTGGCCCTTTACTGACACTCCACTGGCACTACACTGACACTCCACTGGCACTACACTGACAATACACTGGCCCTTTACTGACACTCCACTGGCATTACACTGACACTCCACTGGCACTACACTGACACTCCACTGGCACTACACTGACAATACACTGGCCCTTTACTGACACTCCACTGGCACTACACTGACAATACACTGGCCCTTTACTGACACTCCACTGGCACTCCACTGGCCTTACACTGACCCTATACTGACACTACACTGGCCCTACACTGACACTACACTGGACATACACTGGCCCTACACTGATACTAAACTGACACTACACTGGCCCTAAACTGGCCCTACACTGTCTCAACACTGTCCCTACACTGGCTCAACACTGGCCCTACACTGGCCCAACACTGGCCCTACACTGACCCTACACAAACACTACACTGGCCCTACACTGACACTACACTGGTCCTACACTGGCCCTACACTGACCCTACACTGGCCCTACACCGACACTACACAAACACTACACTGGCCCTACACTGATACTAAACTGACACTACACTGGCCCTAAACTGGCCCTACACTGTCCCTACACTGGCTCAACACTGGCCCTACACTGGCCCTACACTGACCCGACACTGGCCCAACACTGGCCCTACACCGACACTACACAAACACTACACTGGCCCTACACTGACAATAAACTGACACTACACTGGCCCTAAACTGGCCCTACACTGGCTCAACACTGGCCCAACACTGGCCCTACACTGGCTCTACACTAGCCCTTAACTGGCCCTACATTGGCCCTACACCAACACTACACCGGCCTTACACTGGTCCTACACTGGACCTCTACTGGCCCTACACTGGCCCTACACCAACACTACACCAGCCCTACACCGGCCCTACACTGGCACTACACTAACACTACATTGGCCCTCTACTGGCCCTACACTGGCCCTCTACTGGCCCTACACTGGCTCTACACTGACACTACACTGGCCCTACACTGATATTATACTGGCCCTAAACTGGCCCAACACCGGCCCTACACTGACACTACACTGGCCCTACACTGACACGACACTGGCCCTACACTGACACTACACCGGCCCCACACTTGCCCTTCACTGGCCCTACACTGGCCCTATACTGAGCATCTACAGACCCTTCACTGGCCCTACACTGACTCTACACTGGCCCGCTACTGGCCCGCTACTGGCCTTCTGCTGGCCCTACACTGGTCCTCTACTGGCCCGCTACTGGCCTTCTACTGACCCTACACTAGTCCTCTACTGGCCCTACACTGGCCCGCTACTGGCCCTATACTGGCCTTCTACTGGCCCTACACTGGCCCTCTACTGGCCCTACACTGGTCCTCTACTGGCCCTACACTGGCCCGCTACTGGCCCTATACTGGCCTTCTACTGGCCCTACACTGGCCTTCTACTGGCCCTACACTGGCCTTCTACTGGCCCTACACTGGCCTTCTACTGACTCTACACTGGCCCTCTACTGGCCCTACACTGGTCCTCTACTGGCCCTCTACTGGCCCTACACTGGTCCTCTACTGGCCCTATACTGGCCTTCTACTGACCCTACACTGGCCCTCTACTGGCCCCACACTGGTACACTAAGTTAGCAGGCAGCGTGGAGTTAGAACGCAGCAGGGTGAAATTAGCAGGCAGCAGGGTGGAGTTAGCAGACAGCAGTGTGGCGTTAGTCAGCAGCATGGTGGAGTTAGCAGGTAGCAGGGTGGAGTAATCAGGCAGCAGGGTGGAATTAGCAGGCAGCATGGTGGACTTAGCAGGCAGCATGGTGGAGTTGGAACGCAGCAGGGTGGAATTAGCAGGCAGCAGGGTGGAGTTAGCAGACAGCAGTGTGGAGTTAGCCGACAGCAGGGTGGCATTAGCCAGCAGCATGGTGGAGTTTGCAGGTATCAGGGTGGAGTTAGCAGGCAGTAGGGTGGAGTTAGCAGTTAGCAGGGTGGAGTTAGCAGGCAGCAGAGTGGAGTTACCAGGCAGTAGGGTGGAGTTAGCAGTTAGCAGGGTGGAGATAGCTGGCAGCAGGGTGGAGTTAGCAGGCAGTAGGGTGGAGTTAGCAGGTGGCATTGTGGGATTAGCAGTTAGCAGGGTGAAGTTACCAGGCAGTAGGGTGGAGTTAGCAGTTAGCAGGGTGGAGTTAGCAGGCAGCAGAGTGGAGTTACCAGGCAGTAGGGTGGAGTTAGCAGTTAGCAGGGTGGAGATAGCTGGCAGCAGGGTGGAGTTAGCAGGCAGCAGGGTGGAGTTAGCAGTGTTTATGCTCCTCTGCGGTTTTCTCCTGTGGGATCAGGCCTGGGATCAGCCTTGGGATTTGTGAGGACATTCATCATAATGGAAACACATGCAGGGAGAGCTCCAGTAATCCACCAGGCCAGGCCTGGCTGTGTTTCTCTGGCAGACCCATTGCTTTCCAGAGGAGAGGAGAACGCCATGGCAATGGCCTCGGCAATGGCCACGACAACAACATAATTTATCCCTGGGAGTCCCCTGGGCACCGGGTCCAGGCCACTCCACCCTACCCATCATGCCAATAGGACTGTTCCACAATGTATTAACCCTCTAAGGGTTAGAGTTAGAGCTACTGCTGTAAGTACAATACATTCTTAATGACCAGTGCGTCAAGGAGAATCAGGAGAGAAGATACTACAGCTAGTCAATCTGAGAGGCTTCGTGGTGGTGGGTGGTCAGTTCCTGATTAATCTAGGCTCTCGATGGAAAATAAACAATAGGGGAATGATTACTGTTGTTTGTAATGCTTGTCATGGACTCAGGATATCTACTCCACTCCCAAGAGTGTCTCTGTCTGTCTGTCTCTCTGTCTCTCTCTCTGTCTGTCTCTCTCTCTCTCTCTCTGTGTCTCTCGCTGTGTGTCTCTCTCTGTCTCTCTCTCTCACTGTCTCTCTCTCTGTGTGTCTCTCTCTCTCCTTGTGTGTGTGTCTCTCTCTCTCTCTGTCTCTCTCTCTCTCTCTGTCTCTCTCTCTTTCACACACACACACTCACCCATGTATTACCAGTGCTGTGCAGGGATAGTAGTGAAAGCCCTCTGTTCACATGCTTCAGTGGTCAGCTCAACATTCCCATTAGTTTCTGTGTGTTGCTGTTGTACCTGGGCCAATGGAACAGTGTGTGACCACCGCGTGTCTTTCTCAGAATTCTTAACCCTATGAGCATGAAACCATGCGCTCGTGTGTGTGTGTCACATATAACTCTTCCTAATGGACAGTCCTGCTCTGGCTCCCAGGTGCCTCCAATCCGGCCGCACCATTCATTAGGGCTAATTTGACGTGTTTACAGCCCCTCTTCCACACATGACACACTTAAGGGGATTGATTGGGCCCAAATCGAAACACCTTCGGCTGCATGCCTGCGTCGTACCGAGAGCCATTCTTACGCTGAAGGACCAGGGAAGTTATGCACGAGTGGAAACTTCAGCCGTGTCTAATCGATAGTGTGTGAGTGTGTTTTCTAAGTGAATGTGTGAGTTTCCAATTTATCTGTGTGTCTGAGGAAAGAAAAATGAGTGTTTGGTAAAAAGAGAGAGAAGTACATTTTGAAGAGATTTGGAAACTATCTGAAAACTGGCAAGTCGAGAGAGCAAACATTCCTGTCTTAAGGACTAAATAGGAAGGTCTGGAAAATGTATCCAATAACATTTTTGAACATAGCAGTGTTGAGTAGTGTATTGACATGACCTTGTTTGAAAAAGCCTGTATCATTCCCAACATTTCCAACACTCCCTAGGCCCTGGTGCCTGTGTGTGGTGGGTTTGAGGATAGCAGTGTCTGTGGGTTTTTGAGATATTCAATGTCTGGGAGCCGGTGCTGTATCAAACCCACTCCTTCCTGTCCCAGGCCCAGTTGGGCCCAGTGTACCCAGAGTAGGGGAGTCCGGTCCCTCACAGAGAGGTCCATTTTTTGGTTTCTAAGGTGTGTTTGTTCTACTTCAGCTTTTAATAATAGTTTAATTGATTTTACTGATATTGATTACTGCCTTGTTGGGAAAAAACAAGCAAGACAGCCATTTAACTGTGCTTGTACACGTAACAATAAAAACGTGGAAGTTGAAACAGACGAGGAGTCATGTCCCCTCCTCAACAAGCTCTCACAGTCTCACTGCAGAATTAGGCGCTTATCCCCGTTTCGCCAAATGTCAAATTTCGATAGCGAAACCCAAGCCTATTTAATGGTAATTATGCTCACTGTTGCCCCTAATGGACGGTTTTCAAGGCATTTCCCGACGTCCTCAGGACATGTATATCTGTCCTTCTCTTCCTCCAGCCCTGCTGCTCCAGAAGTCTAACTGGGAGCCAAACCTCACAGCAATTACAAGCCAGACCTTTCCCAGCGTCAAGGTCAACCTCGTCACTGCCTCTGGGATGCAAGGAGGGAGGGAGGGAGGGAGGGAGGGAGGGAGGGAGGGAGGGAGGGAGGGGGAGGGAGGGAGGGAGGGAGGGAGGGAGAGACAGAGACAGAGACAGAGACAGAGACAGAGACAGAGAGAGAGAGAGAGAGAGAGAGAGAGAGAGAGAGAGAGGGAGAGAGAGAACAGACTCATACATTTTCTCAATTAAAACAATGTACTGAGCAAATGTCAAATTAGCTTTTTTCCAAATTACCGTACAACAGACCATGTATTCACCCTGCACACCCGAATTGGGGTGCGTTCTGGGTGCCTTCTGAGCCCTCTCCTGTACTCCCTGTTCACCCACGACTGCGTGGCCACGCACGCCTCCAACTCAATAATCATGTTTGCGGAAGACACTACAGTGGTAGGGCTTGATTACCAACAACGACGAGACGGCCTACAGGGAGGAGGTGAGGGCCCTCGGAGTGTGGTGTCAGGAAAATAACCTCACACTCAACGTCAACAAAACTAAGGAGATGATTGTGGACTTCAGGAAACAGCAGAGGGAGCACCCCCTATCCACATCAACGGGACAGCAGTGGAGAGGGTAGTAAGTTTTAAGTTCCTCGGCGTATGCATCACGGACAAATTGAATTGGTCCACCCACACAGACAGCATTGCGAAGAAGGCGCAGCAGCTCCTCTTCAACCTCAGGAGGCTGAAGAAATTTGGCTTGTCACCAAAAGCACTCACAGACTTCTACAGATGCACAATCGAGAGCATCCTGTCGGGCTGTATCACCACCTGGTACGGCAACTGCTCCGCCCACAACCGTTAGGCTCTCCAGAGGGTAGTGAGGTCTGCACAACGCATCACCGGGGGCAAACTACCTGCCCTCCAGGACACCTACACCACCCGATGTCACAGGAGGGCCATAAAGATCATCAAGGACAACAACCACCCGAGCCACTGCCTGTTCACCCCGCTATCATCCAGAAGGCAAGGTCAGTACAGATGCATCAAAGCTGGGACCGAGAGACTGAAAAACAACTTCTATCACGAGGCCATCAGACTGTTAAACATCCACCACTAACATTGAGTGGCTGCTGCCAACATACTGACTCAACTCCAGCCACTTTAATAATGGAAATTGATGGAAGTTGATGTAAAAATGTATCACTAGCCACTTTAAACAATGCCACTTAATATAATGTTTACATACCCTACATTACTCATCTCATATGTATATACTGTACTCTATATCATCTACTGCATCTTGCCTATGCCGTTCTGTACCATCACTCATTCATATATATTTATGTACATATTCTTTATCCCTTTACACTTTTGTGTATAAGGTAGTAGTTGTGGAAGTGTTAGGTTAGATTACTGGTTATTACTGCATTGTCGGAACTAGAAGCACAAGCATATCGCTACACTCGCATTAACATCTGCTAACCATATGTATGTGACAAATAACATTTGATTTGATTTGAATTGACAACCAAACAAACCAAAACAAAGGCAAAGTCTTCTGATGCTTTGTTGATTTCAAAAAAGCCTTTGACTCAATCTGGCATGAGGGTCTGCTATACAAATGGATGGAAAGTGGTGTTGGGGGTAAAATATACGACATTATAAAATCCATGTACACAAACAACATGTGTGCTGTTAAAATAGGCAACACACATTTCATCCCACAGGGCCGTGGTGTGAGACAGGGATGCAGCTTAAGCCCCACCCTCTACAACATATATATCAAAGAATTGGCACGGGCACTAGTAAACTCTGCAGCACCTAGCCTCACCCTACTAGAATCTGAAATTAAATGTCTACTGTTTGCTGATGATCTGGTGCTTCTGTCACCAACCAAGGAGGGCCTACAGCAGCACCTAGATCTTCTGCACAGATTCTGTCAGACCTGGGCCCTGACACTAAATCTCAATAAGGCCAAAATAATGGTGTTCCAAAAAAGGTCCAGTCGCCAGGACCACAAATACAAATTCCATCTAGACACTGTTGTTCTAGAGCACACAAAAATACCTAGGCCTTAATTAAGCCTATGGCTTAATTTTTCGAACATTCTGTTAAAAATCGTGCAACATTTCAACGTCCTGCTACTCATGCCAGGAATATAGTATATGCATATGATTAGTATGTGTGGATAGAAAACACACTGACGTTTCTAAAACTGGTTAAATCACGGCTGTGACTATAACAGAACGTGTGTTTCGTCGAAAAGCCCAAGGAAAACTGATCACCAAAAAGTGGAAAAAATATCAATGCGCCAGTTGCATGTATTGTCTATGGCACAGCAAAATAGATGGCTCCGAGTTTACCAGTCCTACAGCTTCCACACGATGTCGCCAGTCTTGGCAATTGCCTGGAGGTTGTTCCTTGGTCAAACGAAGAAGAGAGACCCCATACCATCCGGTGTACGACAGGATGTTTTGGAAGAGAGATTTCCGACCATGATTTGAAGACGTGGAGCTATTGAATACACATCGCCCCGTGATCAATTTGATAGATTATTAACGTTTACTAATACCTAAAGTTGGATTACAAAAGCATTTTGAAGTGTTTTGTGAAAGTTTATAGGCAACTTTTTTAATTTAAAAAAATGACGTTGCGTTTTGAAACAGTGTTTTTTTATGGTTCACACAGTTTTCATAGATGGATATTTTGGGTATATATGGACCGATTTGATAAAAAAAAAGACCCAATAGTTATGTTTATGGGACATATAGGAGTGCCAACAAAGAAGCTCGTCAAAAGTAATGAATGTTTTATATTTTATTTCTGCGTTTTGTGTAGCGCCGGCTACGCTAATTCTTTTGTTTAGGTCCCCTTCAGGTATTTCGTGGTGTTGCATGCTATGAGATAATAGCTTCTCATGCGCCGAAAAGCATTTTAAAAATCTGACTTGTTGGCTAGATTCACAACGAGTGTAGCTTTAATTCAGTACCCTGTATGTGTGCTTTTATGAACGTTTGAGTTTTAACGAGTGCTATTAGCATTTGGCGTGGCGCATTTGCATTTCCTGATGGCTGGGTGGGACACAGACGTCTCAGGTGATGCTAAGAGGTTTTAATATCAGCGCCATAGGTAACTTCTACAAAGCTGTGAACGATCTGAGAGACAAGGCAAGAAGGGTATTCTATGCCATCAAAAGGAACATAAAAATCAACATACCAATTAGGATCTGGCTAAAGATACTTGAATCAGTCATAGAGCCCATTGCCCTTTATGGTTGTGAGGTCTGGGGTCCACTCACCAACCAAGATTTCACAAAATGGGACGAACACCAAATTGAGACTCTGCACGCAGAATTCTGCAAAAATATCCTCCGTGGACAACGTAGAAAACCAAAGAATGCATGCAGAGCAGAATTAGGCCGAAACCAACTAATTATCAAAATCCAGAAAAGAGCCGTTAAATTCTACAACCACCTAAAAGGAAGCGATTCCCAAACCTTCTATAACAAAGCCATCACCTACAGAGAGATGAACCTGGAGAAGAGTCCCCTAAGCAAGCTGTTCCTGGGGCTCTGTTTACAAACACAAACACACCCTACAGAGCCCCAGGACAGCAGCACAATTAGACCCAAGCAAATCATGAGAAAACAAAAAGTGAATTACTTGACTGACACATTGGAAAGAATTAACAAAAAAACAGAGCAAACAAGAATGCTATTTGGCACTAAACAGAGAGTACACAGTGGCAGAATACCTGACCACTGTGACTGACCCAAACTTAAGGAAAGCTTTGACTATGTACAGACTCAGTGAGCATTGTGTTGCTATTGAGAAAGGCCGCCGTAGGCAGACCTGGCTCTCAAGAGAAGACAGGCTATGTGCTCACTGCCCACAAAATGAGGTGGAAACTGAGCTGCACTTCCTTAACCTCCTGCCAAATGCTTGACGATATTAGAGACACATATTTCCCTCAGATTACACAGATCCACGAAGAATTCAAAAACAAATCCAAATTTGATAAACTCCCATGTCTACTGGGTGAAATTCCACAGTGTGCCATCACAGCAGCAAGATTTGTGACCTGTTGCCACAAGAAAAGGGCAACCAGTGAAGAACAAACACCATTGTAAATACAACCCATATTTATGCTTATTTATTTTCCCTTTCGTACTCTAAATATTTGTAAATTGTTACAACACTGTATATATACATAATATGACATTTGTAATGTCTTTGTTTTGAAACTTCTGTATGCGTAATGTTTACTGTTAATTTTTATTGTTTATTTCACTTTTGTATATTGTCTACCTAACTTGCTTCGGGAATGTTAACACATGTTTCCCATGCCAATAAAGCACCTGGAATTGAGTGAGAGAGAGAGAGAGAGAGAGAGAGAGAGAGAGAGAGAGAGAGAGAGAGAGAGAGAGAGAGAGAGAGAGAGAGAGAGAGAGAGAGAGAGAGAGAGAGAGAGAGAGAGAGAGAGAGAGAGAGATGTCAGTTGGAAGCTGAGAGATTGTTAAAACACTGTATATATATATAATATGACATTTGTAATGTCTTTATTGTTTTGAAACTTATGTATGTGTGCTGTTTACTGTTAATGTTTATTGTTTATTTCACTTTATACATTCACTTTATATATTATCTACCTTACTTGCTTTGGCAATGTTAACACATGTTTCCCATGCCAATAATGCCCTTGAATTGAATTGAATTGAGAGAGAGAGAGTTGACTGGGCCAAAGTGTGGAGGGTCAAAAGCTTCAGGTTCCTGGGCGTGCACATCACTGAGGACCTGAAATGGTCTCACTAGACCGACGTCGTGGTGAAGAAAGTGCAACAGCAAACTTATACAGATGCACCATTGAGAGCATTCTACCGGGCTGCATCACCGCCTGGTACGGCAACTGCACCGCCCTCTGCCGCATGGCTCTCCAGAGGGTGTTGCGATCAGTCCAACGCATCTCCAGGAGAACTCTGCCTGCCCTCCAGGACATTTACAGCACTCTGTGTCAAAGGAAGGACAAGAAGATCATTAAGGGCCTCAGTCACGCAAGTCACGGACTGTTTTGTCTGCTACCGTCTGGTGCATCAGTGTCAAGACTGAGAGACTAAAAAACAGCTTCTATAATCAGACTGTTGAACATCCACCACTAACCATCTACCAGGTGATGCACGCTCACTCACACAAAACACACACAAGCTGTCACACACACACACACACACACACACACACACCTCATACTCACAAACACATACTCACTCTCACAGTCAATGCTATGTGTATGCGCGAGACATTGAATCACAGGACACTTCCCATTTCACACTGAGTATTTAAATGCACACCACATATTTATATACTGATTTTTGACATTGCTCAGTCTAACATACAGTATTTAATGCTGTACATATCATTCTAATATATATATCTACTGCTGTACATATCATTCTAATATATATATACTGCTGTACATATCATTCTAATATATATATATACTGCTGTACATATCATTCTAATATATATACTGCTGTACATATTATTCTAATATATATACTGCTGTACATATTATTCTAATATATATATATTGCTGTACATATCATTCTAATATATCTACTGCTGTACATATAATTCTAATATATCTACTGCTGTACATATCATTCTAATATATATATACTGCTGTACATATCATTCTAATATATATATACTGCTGTACATATCATTCTAATATATATACTGCTGTACATATTATTCTAATATATATACTGCTGTACATATTATTCTAATATATATATATTGCTGTACATATCATTCTAATATATCTACTGCTGTACATATAATTCTAATATATCTACTGCAGTACATATCATTCTAATATATATACTGCTGTACATATCATTATTGATATATCTACTGCTGTACATATTATTCTAATATATCTCCTGCTGTACATATCATTCTAATATATCTACTGCTGTACATATCATTCTAATATATATATACTGCTGTACATATCATTCCTATATATATATACTGCTGTACATATCATTCTAATATATCTACTGCTGTACATATCATTCTAATATATCTACTGCTGTACATATCATTCTAATATATCTACTGCTGTACATATCATTCTAATATATATTGACTGCTGTACATACACTTCTAATATATACATATATATACCGCTGTACATATAATTCTAATATATATTGACTGCTGTACATATCATTCTAATATATATTGACTGCTGTACATATAATTCTAATATATCTACTGCTGTACATATCATTCTAATATATCTACTGCTGTACATATCATTCTAATATATATATACTACTGTACATATCATTCTAATATATATATAATGCTGTACATATCATTCTAATATATATATACTGCTGTACATATCATTCTAATATATATACTGCTGTACATATCATTCTAATATATATATATACTACTGTACATATCATTCTAATATATATATACTGCTGTACATATCATTCTAATATATATATATACTACTGTACATATCATTCTAATATATATAATGCTGTACATATCATTCTAATATATATATACTGCTGTACATATCATTCTAATATATATACTGCTGTACATATCATTCTAATATATATATACTACTGTACATATCATTCTAATATATATATAATGCTGTACATATCATTCTAATATATATATAATGCTGTACATATCATTCTAATATATATATACTGCTGTACATATCATTCTGGTATATCTACTGCTGTACATATCATTCTAATATATCTACTGCTGTACATATCATTCTAATATATATACTTCTGTACATATCATTCTAATATATATATACTGCTGTACATATCATTCTAATATATATATACTACTGTACATATCATTCTAATATATATATACTGCTGTACATATCATTCTAATATATATCTACTGCTGTACATATCATTCTAATATATATATACTGCTGTACATATCATTCTAATATATATATACTACTGTACATATCATTCTAATATATATATACTGCTGTACATATCATTCTAATATATATATACTGCTGTGCATATCATTCTAATATATATATATACTACTGTACATATCATTCTAATATATATATACTGCTGTACATATCATTCTAATATATATATAATGCTGTACATATCATTCTAATATATATATACTGCCACGCTGCATTTCGGTCCGACTCTCTTTCGACAGACGAACGTCGTTACAGGTGCATTTATACGGAGACTTGATTACACACAGGTGGATTGTATTTATCATCTTTAGTCATTTAGGTCAACATTGGATCATTCAGAGATCCTCACTGAACTTCTGGAGAGAGTTTGCTGCACTGAAAGTAAAGGGGCTGAATAACTTTGCACACCCAATTTTTCAGTTTTTGTTTTGTTAAAAAAGTTTGAAATATCCAAAAAATGTCGTTCCACTTCATGATTGTGTCCCACTTGTTGTTGATTATTCACAAAAAAATACAGTTTTATATCTTTAGGTTTGAAGCCTGAAATGTGGCAAAAGGTCGCAAAGTTCAAGGGGGCCAAATACTTTCGCAAGGCACTGTATACTGCTGTACATATCATTCTGGTATATCTACTGCTGTACATATCATTCTAATATATCTACTGCTGTACATATCATTCTAATATATATACTTCTGTACATATCATTCTAATATATATATATACTGCTGTACATATCATTCTAATATATATACTTCTGTACATATCATTCTAATATATATATATACTGCTGTACATATCATTCTTAATATATATATACTGCTGTACATATCATTCCTATATATATATATATATAGTTGTCATGAATTTCCTCCTCTTCTTCCGAAGAGGAGAGGCGAAACGGATCAGAGGACCAATACGCGGCGTGGTAAGTGTCCATGGTTCTTTTTAATACGTTAAGGTACACATGAACAACTGACTACAAAAAACAAGAAATGTGAAAACTCAAAACAGTCCTATCTGGTACAAAGACAGAGACAGGAACAATCACCCACAAACACACAGTGAAACCCAGGCTACCTAAGTATGATTCTCAATCAGAGACAACTAATGACACCTGCCTCTGATTGAGAACCATACTAGGCCGAAACATAGAAATACCCAAATCATAGAAAAACAAACATAGACTGCCCACCCAACTCACGCCCTGACCATACTAACTAAATACAAAACACAGGAAATAAAGGTCAGAACGTGACAATAGTGCTGTACATATCATTCTAATATATATATACTTCTGTACATATCATTCTAATATATATATACTTCTGTACATATCATTCCTAATATATATACTGCTGTACATATCATTCTAATATATATATACTGCTGTACATATCATTCTAATATATATATACTGCTGTACATATCATTCTAATATATATATACTGCTGTACATATCATTCTAATATATATATACTGCTGTACATATCATTCTAATATATATACTGCTGTACATATCATTCTAATATATATATACTGCTGTACATATCATTCCTAATATATATACTGCTGTACATATCATTCTAATATATATATATACTGCTGTACATATCATTCTAATATATATATACTGCTGTACATATCATTCTAATATATATATATACTGCTGTACATATCATTCTAATATATATATACTGCTGTACATATCATTCGTAATATATATACTGCTGTACATATCATTCTAATATATATCTACTGCTGTACATATCATTCTAATACATATATACTGCTGTACATATCATTCTAATATATATATATACTGCTGTACATATCATTCTTAATATATCGTGTGTCAATCCTTCCGGTGTACATAGGTATAGGTTGCATTTTGATTACTTTTACAGTGCTGTTTTGGTTGTTAATTGGATTCGTCCCAACGTTCTGGTTTTCTTGTTTTTTGGGTGTGTACTTTTTAATTATTTGTGTACTTGATTATTTGTGGATTGACACAAGTTATATTAAGAATGACATGTACAGCAGTGTGCCATTTTACTGCATTGAAAGGAGCTAGTAACTCGAGCATTTCGTTGCACCCGCTATGACATCTGATAAACTGTGTACGCGGCTAATAAAGTTAGATTTTATTTAATTAGAGCGACATCACACTGTGCTTTGCCTTTCTTTTCATTTCAACTTTCACAGCCAAAGAACTGTTAAATCAAGCACAGAGTTGGGGGGGTACAGGAAGTATTTTTAACATTCTAAATTACGCTACAGCGCTCAGTCTACATTTTTATAATTGACAAGTGTGCTATGATTCCCCTCTCATATCCCCTGTAGCTGTGCGCAAATACTCTGGCAAGCAAGTGTGTTTTTCTACAAGTTTCTTTTGGTGTATTATTATTATTTTCTTTAAGAAGTACAAATTACAGCCTTAGTGCATTTTTCAAATGTATGATTCTTGGAAACTCCAAGCGTTCTGATATGATTACTCCAAGAGGAATGAAAAAAATTGAGATTCTCATGTGGAAGTTATTATGTACTCTGTGTGTGTGTGTGTGTGTGTGTGTGTGTGTGTGTGTGTGTGTGTGTGTGTGTGTGTGTGTGTGTGTGTGTGTGTGTGTGTGTGTGTGTGTGTGTGTGTGTGTGTGTGTGTGAGAGAGAGAGGGTACGTGCATGTATGTGTGTATTTGTGTGTTTTTTGAACCATGTGTTCCACAGCATTTATTTAATGTCAAAAGTGACAGCCTGCAAAGATTTATGCAATATTTCAAAGTTATTGGTTAATAAACATCTGGTGAACCTCTCTCACACATTCTTGGGAAATGATGTGTTTTGGTCCCTTCTCAATGCACCCTGTTTGTTTTGGTCTGCAGAGG
>NC_068431.1:11299212-11329212 GCF_023373465.1 Oncorhynchus keta
GAGAGAGAGCAAGAGAGAGAGAGAGAGAGAGAGCAAGAGAGAGAGAGAGAGACAGAGCAAGAGAGAGAGAGCAAGAGAGAGCGAGAGAGAGAGAGAGCAAGAGAGAGAGAGAGAGAGAGAGAGCAAGAGAGAGAGAGGGAGAGAGAGAGAGAGAGAGAGAGCAAGAGAGAGAGAGAGAGAGAGAGAGCAAGAGAGAGAGAGAGAGAGAGAGAGCAAGAGAGAGAGAGAGAGAGAGAGAGAGAGAGAGAGAGCAAGAGAGAGAGAGAGAGAGAGAGAGAGAGAGAGAGAGAGAGAGAGAGAGAGAGAGAGAGAGAGAGAGAGAGAGAGAGCAAGAGAGAGAGAGAGAGAGATGTCAGTTGGAAGCTGCCTGACTACTCCATCTGCTCCACAGAAATGAAAAAATCTTTACAAAACCATAAATAACTCAACAGCAATCTTACACCATCCATACAGGCAGATGTGACATCAGATTGGAAAGAGAGAGATAGAGAGAGAGAAAAAAGAGAGAGAGAAAGAGAGAGAGAGAGAGAGAGAGAGAGAGAGAGAGAGAGAGAGAGAGAGAGAGAGAGAGAGAGAGAGAGAGAGAGAGAGAGAGAGAGAGAGAGAGAGAGAGAGAGAGAGAGAGAGAGAGAGAGAGAGAGAGAGAGAGAGCGAGAGGAGAGGAAAAAGAACAACAAGCTGTTGTTACGGGTTGTGCAAGAGTGAGAGGAGACAGTGATGAGGGAGGGGATAAGGCTCAGCCGGGGCGCCACCCCGTCACACCCCGACTGCTGTAATGAAATAATTATCTCTGGCTGGTCGGGGGGGCAGGGTGGGGGGAGGGGTTCAAGGGGAAGGAGGGGGAGAAAGGAAGAGGAGAGGGGGAGGCATCCAGATGTTCCTCCAGCCTCTCGGAGGAAGCAGAGAGTAGCAGAGGATCACTGACCAGAGGGTGGAAGGTCAACCAGCCAGGCCCTAGCTCAAACAGATTGGATCACACATTGTTTGTCAGACATAACCTGCAGAGACTGTATGTATAATAAATCCACCTAGAATTTTATTGCATTTCCAAAATCTGATTATTATCTGTAAGGTTTCTAACGATTTGTTTATCCGTAATGGTTTCTTTCAAGACAGAGCTGTTTGTACAGACTGAGCAGCAGAGTTTGTCTTGCACCTCTGCCAATCGGACCTAGTTTTGCAAGCTTCCTGCATACAATTGCAGGCAGTATATTCTCTGCCTAGGAGATCCAACATACCTCATTAGAATACTTCCTCAGATATTAAAGGAAAGAGAGGAAATGGAGAGGAGAAAGAATGAGAACGACAGCGATAGAGAGAGCGAGAGAGAGGGAGAGAGAGAGCTAATGATGAAAAATGCAAAAAAACGAAGAAAGAAATTGACAAACCCATCCAACCAAAAACATTGAGACTCAGAAAACCTGAGTCTACGTCTTCACTATGATGAATCACTAAAACAATACAGAAATACACTACGGAAAAAGAAGGAACAGCATGTCAGAAATCAGCTCAATGTAATTGAAGAATCCATCCAATCTAAATTCTGGAATAATTGGACCACACCTTAACAAACAACAAAACAAAGAGTTATCTATCCCAAACAGAGATGTATAGATAAACCACTTCTCCAAACTTGTTGTCTTTATAACAAAAAACAAACATATACATGATTAAACACAAATCTTAGAATCAACTATTAAAGACTAGCAGAACCTACTGGATTCTCCAATTACAGTACATTGAATGAACTACATGACAAAATACAAACCCTCCAACCCAAAAAGGCCTGTGGTGTTGATGGTATCCTAAATTAAATAATAAAATATACAGACCACAAATTCCAATTGACTATACTTAAACTCTTTAACCTCTTCAACCTATGGGGGCGCTATGTCATTATTGGATAAAACAAGTGCCCGTTTTAAGCGCAATATTTTGTCACAAAAAGATGCTCGACTATGCATATAATTGATTTTACAGGCGAAACCAAGATGAAACTTCAAACAGGAAATGAGCAGGATTTTTGACACTCTGTTTTACTCTGGTCTCCTTATATGGCTGTGAATATGCTGTGAACGAGCTTATGAGCTCTGCCGTTCGTCCAAGATGTCTGCAGCATTGTGACGTATTTGTAGGCATATAATTGGAAGATCGGCCATAAGAGACTACATTTGCCAGGGGGCCGTCCGGTGTCCTTTGTCTAATTTTCTGCATAATTCCCAGTGGCAATTATTTTACCATGCGATACAGAAGGAGACTTATACTTCCAGGAACGATACATCATTGAAGAGATATGTGAAAAACACCTTGAGGATTGGTTCTAAACAACGTTTGCCATGTTTCAGTCGATATTATGGAGTTAATTTGGAAAACATTTTGGCGTTTGGATAACTGAATTTTTTATTTTTTTTGGTAGCCAAACATGACGCACCAAACGGACCGATTTCTACAGCCCAAAAAATCTTTCAGGAAAAACTGAACAATTGCTATCTAACTGAGAGTCTCCTCATTGAAAACATCCGAAGTTCTTCAATGGTAAATTATTTATTGAATGTTTTTGCTGGTTTTTGTGAAAATGTTTGTCTGCTAATGCTAACGCTAAATGCTAATGCTAAATGCTAACGCTAAATGCTAAATGCTAAATGCTAGTTTGCTATGGTAGAGAAGCATATTTTTAAAAATCTGAGATGACAGTGTTGTTAACAAAAGGCTAAGCATGAGAGATAGCATATTGATTTCATTTCAATTGCGATTTTCATGAATAGTTAAGTAGTCATGATACCGGATCCGGGTTGGCTCGACGCAAGAAGTTAACATCATCCTCAGCTCTGGCACCTTCCCCGATGTTTGGAACCAAGGACATTTCTTTACACAGGGCCGTGGGGTGGGACAGGGATGTAGCTTGAGCCCCACCATCTTCAACATATAAAACGCATTCAGGAAGTATTCAGATCCCAAGACTTTTCCACATTTTGTTACGTTAAAGACTTATTCTAAAATAGATAAAAAATATATATATAATCTCATCAATCTTCACACAATACCCTATAATGACAAAATGAAAACATTTTTTTAAATTGTTGCAATTTATTAAAAATAAAAAACTGAAATATCTTATCTACATAGGTATTCAGACCCTTTGCTATGAGACTCAATATTTTGCTCAGGGTCATCCTGTTTCTATTGATGATTCTTGAGATATTTCCACAATTTAATTTGAGTCCACCTGTGGTAAATTCAATTGATTGGAAAGGCACACACCTGTCAATATACAGTAAGGTGCCACATTTGACAGTGTATGTCAGAGAAAAAAAGCTACAAGGTCGAAGGAATTGTCCATAGATCTCCGAGACGGGATTGTGTCGAGGAACAGATCTTGGTGAGGGTACCAAAACATTTATGCAACATTGAAGGTCCCCGACAACAAGTGGCCTCCATCATTCTTAAATGGAAGAAGTTTGGAACAACCAGGGCTCTTCCTAGAGATGGCCGCCTGACCAAACTGAGCAATCGAGGGAGAAGGGCCTTGGTCAGGGAGGTGCTCAAGAACCCGACGGTCACACTGACAGAGCTCCAGAGTTCCTCTGTGGAGATGGGAGAAACATCCAGAAGGACAACCATCTCTGCAGCATCTCTGCAGCACTCCACCAATCCGGCCTATATGGTAGAGTGGACAGACGGAAGCCACTCCTCAGTAAAAAGCATGGAGTTTGCCAAAAAGGCACCTAAAGGACTCTCAGACCATGAGAAACAATATTCTCTATTCTGATGAAACCAAGGTTGAACTGTTTGGCCTGAATGCCAAGTGTCACGTCTAGAGGAAACCTGGCACCATCCCTACGGTGAAGCGTGGTGGTGGCAGCATCATGCTGTGGGGATGTTTTTCAGTGGCAGGGACTGGGAGACTGGTCAGGATCGAGGCAAAGATGAACGGAGCGAAGTACAGAGAGACTGAAGTGAAGGTTCACCTTCCAACAGGACAACGACACTAGGCACACAGCTATAACAATGCAGGAGTGGCTTCAGGACAAGTCTCTGAATGTTGATCCTCAACACAGGGGCCCCTCAGGGGTGCGTGTTTAGCCCTCTCCTGTACTCCCTGTTCACTCATGACTGCACGGCCAGACACAACTCCAACACCATCATTAAATTTGCAGATGACACAAGAGTGGTAGGTCTGATCACCGACATCAACCAGACTGCCCATAGGGAGGAGGTCAGAGACCTGGCCGTGTGGTGCCAGGACAACAACCTTTCCCTCAACGTGATCAAGACAAAGGAGATGATTGAGATGATTGTGGACTACAGGAAAAAGAGGACTGAGCACGCCCCCATTCTCATCGATGGGGCTGCAGTAGAGCCGTTTGAGAGCTTCAAGTTCCTTGGTGTCCATATCACCAACAAACTAGCATGGTCCAAGCACACCATGACAGTCGTGAAGCTGGCACAACAAAACCTATTCCCCCTCAGGAGACTGAAAATATTTGGCATGGGTCCTCAGATCCTCAAAATGTTCTACAGCTGCACCATTGAGAGCACTGGTTGCATCACTGCCTGGTATGGCAACTGCTGGGCCTCCAACTGCAAGGCACTACAGAGGGTAGTGCGAACAGCCCAGTACGTCACTGGGGCCAAGCTTCCTGCCATTCAGGATCTCTATACCAGGCAGTGTCAGAGGAAGGCCCTGAAAATTGTCAAAGACTCCAGCCACCCTAGCCATATACTGTTCTCTCTGCTACCACATGGCAAGCGGTACCGGAGCACCAAGTCGAGATCCAAGAGGCTTCTACAGCTTCTACCCACAAGCCATAAGACTCCTGAACGTCTAGTCAAATGGCTACCCAGACTATTCACATTGCACCACCCCCCCCTCCCCTCTCCACACCGCTGCTACTCTCTGTTGTCATCTATGCATAGTCCCTTTAATTAACTCTACCTACATGTACATACTACCTCAACTAACCGGTGCCCCCGCACATTGACTCTGTACCGGCACCCCCCTGTATATATTGTTATTTTTTACTATCACTCTTTAATTACTTGTTACTTTTATCTCTTATTCTGTATTTTTTTTAACTAAACTGTCGGTTAGGGGCTCGTAAGTAAGCATTTCACTGTAAGGTTGTTGTATTCGGCACATGTGACTAATACAATTTGATTTGATTTGAGTAAGGTGTCTGAATACTTATGTAAATGTGATATTTATTTCTTTTTTTTTCTTTTTTTTTATATTTGCAAACATTTCTAAAAAACTATTTTTGATTTGTCGTTATGGGGTATTGTGTTTAGATTGACGAGATAAGTCTTTGTTTTTATACATTTTAGAATAAGGCTGTAACGTAACAAAATGTGAATAAAGTCAAGGGGACTGAATACTTTCCAAATGCACTCTATATCAAAGAATTGGTGAGGGCAATAGAACACTCGGTAGCACCCGGCCTCACCCTACTAGAATCTGAAGTCAAATGTCTACTGTTTTCTGATGATCTGGTGCTTCTGCACCCAATCAAGGAGGGCCTACAGCAGCACCTACATCTTCTGCACAGATTCCGTCAGACCTGGGCCTTGACAGACCTGGGCCCTGACAGACCTGGGCCCTGACAGACCTGGGCCTTGACAGTAAATCTCAGTAAGACAAAAAAAAAAAGGTCCAGTCACCAGGACCACAAATACAAATTCCATCTAGACACCATTGCCCTAGAGCACACAAAAAACTATACATACCACACCCTAAACATCAACGCCACAAGTAACTTCCACAAAGCTGTGAATGGTCTGAGAGACAAGAGAAGAAGGAACACCTTCAAAAGGTACATAACATTCAACATACCAATTAGGATTTGGCAAAAGAAATACTTGAATCAGTTATTGAACCCATTGAGGTCTGGGGTCCGCTCACCAACCAATAATTCACAAAATGGGACAAACACCAAATTGAGACTGCATGCAGAATTCTGCAAAAATATCCTATGTGTACAACATAAAATGCAAAATAATGCATGCAGAGCAGAATTAGGCCAATTCCCACTATCTATCAAAATCCAGAATCGATTCCCAAACCTTCCATAACAAAGCCATCACCTACAGAGAGATGACCTGGAGAAGAGTCCTCTAAGCAAGCTGGTCCTGGGGTTCACAAACACAAAAACACCCTACAACACAATTAGACCCAAGCAAATCATGAGAAAACAAAAATATAATTACTTGACACATTACAAAGAATTCACAAAAAAAACAGAGCAAACTAGAATGCTATTTGGCCCTAAACAGAGAGTACACCGTGGCAGACCACCTGACCACTGTGACTGACCCAAACTAAAGGAAAGCTTTGACTTATGTACAGACTCAGTGAGCGTAGCCTTGCTATTGAGAGAAGCCGCCGTAGGCAGATCTGGCTCTCAAGAGAAGACAGGATATGTGCTCTCTGCTCACAAAATGAGGTGGAAACTGAGCTGCACTTCCTAAATGTATGACCATATTAGAGATACAAATTTCCTTCAGATTACACAGACCCACAAAGAATTCTAAGACAAATCCAATTTTGATAAACTCCCATATATATTGGTTGAAATACCAGTGTGCCATCACAACAGCAATATTTGTGACCTGTTGCCACAAGAAAAGGGCAATCAGTGAAGAACAAACACCATTGTAAATACAACCTGTACTTTAAATATTTGCACATCGTAACAACGCTGTATATATATATATATATACATAATATGACATTTACAATGTCTTAATTCTTTTGGAACTTCTGTGAGTGTAATGTTTACTGTTAATTTTTTATTGTTTATTTCACTTTTATTTATTATCTATTTAACTTCATTTGACAATGTGAACATATGTTGCCCATGCCAATAAAGCCCTTTCAGTTGAATTGAAATGTAATTGAATTTGAGAGAAAGATGTTTTGATGTATTGTTGTATAGATGGCTGCATGAACAGTTATTTATTTGACAAAATAAAATAAAGCATAACTCTGAACGGAAGCAGAAAGGGAATCTTACTACCAACCTTACTACCAGCCTTACTACCAGCCTTACTACCAGCCTTACCACCAGCCTTACTACCAGCCTTACTACCAGCCTTACTACCAGCCTTACTACCAGCCTTACTACCAGCCTTACCACCACCTCACATCCTTCAGTAGTATACTCCTCCTTACTACCAGCCTTACCACCACCTCACATCCTTCAGTAGTATACTCCTCCTTACTACCAGCCTTACCACCACCTCACATCCTTCAGTAGTATACTCCTCCTTACTACCAGCCTTACCACCACCTCACATCCTTCAGTAGTATACTCCTCCTTACTACCAGCCTTACTACCAGCATTACTACCACCTCACATCCTTCAGTAGTATACCCCTCCTTACTACCAGCCTTACCACCACCTCACATCCTTCAGTAGTATACTCCTCCTTAGTACCAGCTCACATCCTTCAGTAGTATACTCCTCCTTACTACCAGCCTTACCACCACCTCACATCCTTCAGTAGTATACCCCTCCTTACTACCAACCTTACTACCTCATATGTACTCAGTTGGTCCCTCAGGTCCTCTGGCCTTCTAACTATCCCAAAGTCTAGGACCAAGAGGCATGGAGAGACACCCTTCCTTCTAATTATCCCAAAGTCTAGGACCAAGAGGCATGGAGAGACACCCTTCTAAATATCCCAAAGCCTAGGACCAAGAGGCATGGAGAGACAGCCTTCTAAATATCCCAAAGCCTAGGACCAACAGGCATGGAGAGACAGCCTTCTAAATATCCCAAAGCCTAGGACCAAGAGGCATGGAGAGACAGCCTTCTAAATATCCCAAAGCCTAGGACCAACAGGCATGGAGAGACAGCCTTCTAACTATCCCAAAGCCTAGGACCAAGAGGCATGGAGAGAAAGCCTTTTAACTATCACAAAGCCTAGGACCAAGAGGCATGGAGAGAAAGCCTTCTAAATATCACAAAGCCTAGGACCAAGAGGCATGGAGAGACAGCCTTCTAGCTATCCCAAAGCCTAGGACCAAGAGGCATGGAGAGAAAGCCTTCTAAATATCCCAAAGCCTAGGACCAAGAGGCATGGAGAGAAAGCCTTCTAAATATCCCAAAGCCTAGGACCAAGAGGCATGGAGAGAAAGCCTTCTAAATATCACAAAGCCTAGGACCAAGAGGCATGGAGAGACAGCCTTCTAACTATCACAAAGCATAGGACCAACAGGCATGGAGAGACAGCCTTCTAAATATCCCAAAGCCTAGGACCAAGAGGCATGGAGAGAAAGCCTTCTAAATATCACAAAGCCTAGGACCAAGAGGCATGGAGAGACAGCCTTCTAGCTATCCCAAAGCCTAGGACCAAGAGGCATGGAGAGACAGCCTTTTAACTATCCCAAAGTCTAGCTTTAATTTTCATTGTTTTTTCATTGTTTTTTTCCTGTAAAGCACATTCCATGTCTGAAACGTGCTGTATAAATAAAGCTTAATTTGATTTGATATCCTTCAGTAGCTTCCTCCTCACTGGTAGCGACTAAATTGTCCTGACACCGTCCCAGCCAGGTGGCAGTCATATTTTTTTATTTTACCAGGCAAGTCAGTTAAGAACAAATTCTTATTTTCAATGATGGCCTAGGAACAGTGGGTTAACTGCCTGTTCAGGGGCAGAACAACAGATTTGTACCTTGTCAGCTCGGGGGTTTGAAATTGCAACCTTCCGGTTACTAGTCCGACGCGCTAACCACTAGGCTACCCTGCCAGCACTAGGCTACCCTGCCACCACTAGGCTACCCTGCCACCACTAGGCTACCCTGCCACCACTAGGCTACCCTGCCACCACTAGGCTACCCTGCCGTAGTTGGATTTTGACAAGGCTGGCGGCCTGTAACTAGGCATTATCCTGTTCGGATCCTGTGCTGAATATTGACAAAGCATTTTCATGTCTGTCTAAAGCTTCTATTTTTAAAGAACAAGTGAAAGGACCCAGAAGGAATTTCAATAGAACATCCGTGTTAACGGGTAACTTTTGTCCTTGGTATTTAATGAAGGAAAAGATCCAAGTGGATTCCGGTCAATCCAGAATACTGGGTACTTCCCAAACAGCATGCTATTCCCTACACAGTGCGCTACTTTTCACCACACGCTATTTCCTATGGGCACTGGTCCAAAGCAGTGCAATATATACCCACTGGGCACAGGTGTCAATTCAAAGTCTATTCCACGTTGGTTCAACATTAATTTCATTAAAATGACGTGGAAACAACGTTGATTTAACCAGTATGTGCCCAGTGCTTTGTGAACAGCTGATATAATGACCAAGGACCTGGTTTAACAGGCTCTGTACGACGTACAAACAGCTGATATAATGACCAAGGACCTGGCTTAACAGGCTCTGTACGAGGTACAAACAGCTGATATAATGACCAAGGACCTGGCTTAACAGGCTCTGTACGAGGTACAAACAGCTGATATAATGACCAAGGACCTGGTTTAACAGGCTCTGTACGAGGCTCGGGCTTCTCCATAAATACAAACAGCTGATATAATGACCAAGGACCTGGTTTAACAGGCTCTGTACGATGTACAAACAGCTGATATAATGACCAATGACCTGGTTTAACAGGCTCTGTACGAGGCTCGGGCTTCTCCATAAATACAAACAGCTGATATAATGACCAAGGACCTGGCTTAACAGGCTCTGTACGAGGCTCGGGCTTCTCCATAAATACAAACAGCTGATATAATGACCACGGACCTGGTTTAACAGGCTCTGTACGAGGCTCGGGCTTCTCCATAAATACAAACAGCTGATATAATGACCACGGACCTGGTTTAACAGGCTCTGTACGAGGCTCGGGCTTCTCCATAAATACAAACAGCTGATATAATGACCAAGGACCTGGTTTAACAGGCTCTGTACGAGGCTCGGGCTTCTCCATAAATACAAACAGCTGATATAATGACCAAGGACCTGGTTTAACAGGCCTGTACGAGGCTCGGGCTTCTCCATAAATACAAACAGCTGATATAATGACCAAGGACCTGGCTTAACAGGCTCTGTACGAGGCTCGGGCTTCTCCATAAATACAAACAGCTGATACTTGAAATGCATGAAAAGAGTGTTCACATTCCCGACACAATGGCCTGCGGTGGGCCGGCATCTCACCACCACTCCCCCTGTTGAGAGAAAGGATTGCAATGTTTCATTTCTCTAAACACTCATCTGCTTGCGGTTAAAGCCACAGCATTTGTTTTGGTTTTTTGGTGATATTTTAGTCAATTGAAAACATTGCCGTTCACAGACGCTGCCTGCCTGGGAAGGCTCTGGAGGAGAAATACTTGTGAACAGTTGGTTTGTTTGTTTCAGTGGGAAAGGAGGAGTGGAGCTGAATCAGTGAGATGGATGGATAGAACGTTCCCCGTTTGGAATTGTAAATCAACAGCTGGATGTGTTGGAAAGGGGGGTGGAGGTGGGGCTGGGGTTGAGGTCGGGGGCGGGTCATCCCACCACACTCCGGAGTGTAATTGGTGGACTAGTGACTGTGGGTGATGAATTGATCGTAGCTGTGTTCCTTCCTTCCTCAGTGAACTGTAGGTCCAGGTGGGACCAGATGCACCTACACTCTTTCTCACTCCCAGACTAGGCCGTCTTCTTCTCCTGCCTGTCAGAGGGCTGGGAAATCCTGGGAAAGTTAGGAAGGATTTGCATCTGATACATTTCACCTCTCTGTTTACTCAGGGACTGACCTCAACTCTCAAGGTGGCCTAATGTACAGTCAAAGAAGTGGGAAAAGTAACACAAATCAGAAAGTGCACAAGTTGAGAGTGGACACGTATCTGAGCCTCTGGAACGAGACCAAAAGCATGTTTATCATTATATATCACAGCATCAAAAAAACTAAGGAAACCGGACTTGAAACCGGTCAGGATTAAAATATACCTGTTTTTTTTACTCTGTTACACTCTTAGAGAAAAAGGTGCTAAAACCTAAAATGGTTCTTCGGCTGTCCCCATAGGAGAACCCTTTTTAGTACTAAGTAGAATCCTTTTTTGGTTGCATGTAGAACCTTTTTGGATTCCATGTAGAACCCTTTCCACAGAGGATTCTACATGGAACCCACATGAAGCCCGAAAGGGTTCTACCTGGAATCAAAAATGGTTCTACCTGGGAACAAAGAGGGGTTCTCCTATGGGGACAGCGGAAGAACCCTTTTGAAACCCTTTGTTCTAAGTGTGTATCAGATGCAAAGATCTAGTGGAGAGAGATAGAGAAAGAGAGAGAGAGAGAGAGAGAGAGAGAGAGAGAGAGAGAGAAAGAGAGAGAGAGAGAAAGAGAGAGAGAGAGAAAGAGAGAGAGAGAGAAAGAGAGAAAGAGAGAAAGAGAGAAAGAGAGAAAGAGAGAGGGAGAGAGAGGGAGAAAGAGAGAAAGAGAGAGAGGGAGAAAGAGAGAAAGAGAGAAAGAGAGAAAGAGAGAAAGAGAGAAAGAGAGAGAGAGAGAGAGAGAGAGAGAGAGAGAGAGAGAGAGAGAGAGAGAGAGAGAGAGAGAAAGAGAGAAAGAGAGGGAGAGAGAGAGGGAGAGAGAGAGGGAGAGAGAGAGGGAGAGAGAGAGGGAGAGGGAGAGGGAGAGGGAGAGGGAGAGAGGGAGAGAGAGAGAGAGAGAGAGAGAGAGAGAGAGAGAAAGAGAGAGAGAGAGTGGGTATTTATTCACCACAGCCTGGCCTCACATTGCACCTGACCCCCACTGCTTTCCGCCATTCAAAATGCATAAAACACTCACTAACCAATAACCGTCCACACAGTGACACACACTCAGGATTTAGCAGATTTACTTTTATGATTTCAACCCATCCTCATCCCCCTCTTCAAGTACAGTAACAAGCGTAGATATTTCAAAGGCAGCTTTATCACTGCCCCATAGCAGATGAACGTTGTCTGTGCAGCAGCAGCAGTAGTAACGTGTGGTAGGCCAGGCATGACAGCTCCCCCCTGCTCTGACACCATGTTTAAACAGAACAGGAAATGAGACAGAATGAAGACCTGGGCCAGAATACAAATATCTATCAGCCTTGATTTCTCTCAGGGCTGTTTCGCTTCATCTCGTTTTCCTCCCATCTCTTCTCTCTCTCTCAGTCTGTTGGTGGCTGTGGTCCAGAGGAAAGCACCTAGATGCACACTGAGAGGGAGATTATCGACTCTTCATTGGGCCCATGTGGAAACCATTTCCCGCAATCTGCAGTAATTGTATCCGTATTACGAGGAGAGACCTGGTTTGAATTTTCTCTCCATCGTCTTGTCCGGGCGATGCTGTTACTACGGTAACAGTACATTACAATAGGCTTGGCCATGGCCAGACATACTGATGCAAATTGATGCAAAGGAAGGCCATTCAAAGTTTGTTGAAATAAGGGTGAAGTGATTTCCTGTTTTACTAAACGAACAATACCATCATATCCACTCAAACAGCCACATCTTGACATTAGTTGTTCAAGCTTGTATGTACAGTCATGGTCTTTCTTCAATTAGAACAATTCTAAGATACCACAAAGTAATGTGAGATATCACTATCAGCTAGCAGGAAACCCATTGACTATCTAACCTGCTGTGTCTTGTCCACAGAACAGGACCATCAGGAATACCGTTAGCCTCTATGGCCGGTGGCAGTATCTACTGTGCTCTCAGGTCTACTGGGCTCTCAGGTCTACTGGGCTCTCAGGTCTACTGGGCTCTCAGGTCTACTGGGCTCTCAGGTCTACTGGGCTCTCAGGTCTACTGGGCTCTCAGGTCTACTGGGCTCTCAGGTCTACTGGGCTCTCAGGTCTACTGGGCTCTCAGGTCTACTGGGCTCTCAGGCGTAATTTCAATGTCTAGGTTTGATTTAAATTTGGTTGAGGAATTCAACAAAAATATCCCAATTTCATTGTATTTAGGTTAATATATGAAATTCCCTTAGGTTGATGACTTTTTGCAAATCCACTCAGGATATTAACCGTCATCACATAGATTTTTCACGTTGATTGAAATGACGTGGAAACAACATTGATTCAACCAGTTTTAACCTGGTGGGTAGCATTATTCAATACACAGATAAGTAAGATTAGGTACAGGTGTAGGATCTTAATTTGATAATAATCCTGCCCCGCAACAGGAAACATTCATTATTATGTGGATTATAATTCATTTACATTTATGTAGGGATGGATCATTTTTTTTGTAAGGGAAAATCAAGTCTGAAATTTCAAAGTGGGAATTACAATCTTCCGATGGCTTTTTTTTTAAAAACCTCAAATACACTACAAGTTTTAAATGTCCTTTATTTCAGGAAAGTATTCCTGCAACAGGACGATCAAATTAAGATCCTACATCTGTAACGGAATGGGGAAATAAACCGGTGCAGGTTGCTTCAGGCTTACACACATTATATTTGGAACATCACTTACAGCATAATGCATTTAAAACTAAGTTACAATTCCATGAACACCATTATTGACACAGGCATTGACTCACAACAACATACACATTATGCACAGCTCTCATTCAGTACACTTCCTCATCTCTGCACCTCCTCGAACAATCTGGATTTGAAATTACCCAAGTGCCCCAAATGTGGTCAACTGGAAACTCTTTCACAGGACCTGGTTATTATACTGTACCTCCCACCTCTCTGCTCACTCTGACCTGTAATACGGTTTACAATACAATATTATCCATTAATTTCTCCTCTCAGCTCTCTGCTCACTCTGACCTGTAATACGGTTTACAATACAATATTATCCATTCATTTCTCCTCTCAGCTCTCTGCTCACTCTGACCTGTAATACGGTTTACAATACAATATTATCCATTCATTTCTCCTCTCACCTCTCTGCTCACTCTGACCTGTAATACGGTTTACAATACAATATTATCCATTCATTTCTCCTCTCAGCTCTCTGCTCACTCTGACCTGTAATACGGTTTACAATACAATATTATCCATTCATTTCTCCTCCCAGCTCTCTGCTCACTCTGACCTGTAATACGGTTTACAATACAATATTATCCATTCATTTCTCCTCTCAGCTCACTCTGACCTGTAATACGGTTTACAATACAATATTATCCATTCATTTCTCCTCTCAGCTCTCTGCTCACTCTAACCTGTAATACGGTTTACAATACAATATTATCCATTCATTTCTCCTCTCAGCTCTCTGCTCACTCTGACCTGTAATACGGTTTACAATACAATATTATCCATTCATTTCTCCTCTCAGCTCTCTGCTCACTCTAACCTGTAATACGGTTTACAATACAATATTATCCATTCATTTCTCCTCTCAGCTCTCTGCTCACTCTGACCTGTAATACGGTTTACAATACAATATTATCCATTCATTTCTCCTCCCAGCTCTCTGCTCACTCTGACCTGTAATACGGTTTACAATACAATATTATCCATTCATTTCTCCTCTCAGCTCACTCTGACCTGTAATACGGTTTACAATACAATATTATCCATTCATTTCTCCTCTCAGCTCTCTGCTCACTCTAACCTGTAATACGGTTTACAATACAATATTATCCATTCATTTCTCCTCTCAGCTCTCTGCTCACTCTAACCTGTAATACGGTTTACAATACAATATTATCCATTCATTTCTCCTCTCAGCTCTCTGCTCACTCTGACCTGTAATACGGTTTACAATACAATATTATCCATTCATTTCTCCTCTCAGCTCTCTGCTCACTCTAACCTGTAATACGGTTTACAATACAATATTATCCATTCATTTCTCCTCTCAGCTCTCTGCTCACTCTGACCTGTAATACGGTTTACAATACAATATTATCCATTCATTTCTCCTCTCAGCTCTCTGCTCACTCTAACCTGTAATACGGTTTACAATACAATATTATCCATTCATTTCTCCTCCCACCTCTCTGCTCACTCTAACCTGTAATACGGTTTACAATACAATATTATCCATTCATTTCTCCTCTCAGCTCTCTGCTCACTCTGACCTGTAATACGGTTTACAATACAATATTATCCATTCATTTCTCCTCCCACCTCTCTGCTCACTCTAACCTGTAATACGGTTTACAATACAATATTATCCATTCATTTCTCCTCTCAGCTCTCTGCTCACTCTGACCTGTAATACGGTTTACAATACAATATTATCCATTCATTTCTCCTCTCAGCTCTCTGCTCACTCTGACCTGTAATACGGTTTACAATACAATATTATCCATTCATTTCTCCTCTCAGCTCTCTGCTCACTCTGACCTGTAATACGGTTTACAATACAATATTATCCATTCATTTCTCCTCTCTGCTCACTCTGACCTGTAATACGGTTTACAATACAATATTATCCATTCATTTCTCCTCTCAGCTCTCTGCTCACTCTGACCTGTAATACGGTTTACAATACAATATTATCCATTCATTTCTCCTCTCAGCTCTCTGCTCACTCTGACCTGTAATACGGTTTACAATACAATATTATCCATTCATTTCTCCTCTCAGCTCTCTGCTCACTCTGACCTGTAATACGGTTTACAATACAATATTATCCATTCATTTCTCCTCTCAGCTCTCTGCTCACTCTGACCTGTAATACGGTTTACAATACAATATTATCCATTAATTTCTCCTCTCAGCTCTCTGCTCACTCTGACCTGTAATACGGTTTACAATACAATATTATCCATTCATTTCTCCTCTCAGCTCACTCTGACCTGTAATACGGTTTACAATACAATATTATCCATTCATTTCTCCTCCCACCTCTCTGCTCACTCTAACCTGTAATACGGTTTACAATACAATATTATCCATTCATTTCTCCTCTCAGCTCTCTGCTCACTCTGACCTGTAATACGGTTTACAATACAATATTATCCATTCATTTCTCCTCTCAGCTCTCTGCTCACTCTGACCTGTAATACGGTTTACAATACAATATTATCCATTCATTTCTCCTCCCACCTCTCTGCTCACTCTAACCTGTAATACGGTTTACAATACAATATTATCCATTCATTTCTCCTCTCAGCTCTCTGCTCACTCTAACCTGTAATACGGTTTACAATACAATATTATCCATTCATTTCTCCTCTCAGCTCTCTGCTCACTCTAACCTGTAATACGGTTTACAATACAATATTATCCATTCATTTCTCCTCTCAGCTCTCTGCTCACTCTGACCTGTAATACGGTTTACAATACAATATTATCCATTCATTTCTCCTCTCAGCTCTCTGCTCACTCTGACCTGTAATACGGTTTACAATACAATATTATCCATTCATTTCTCCTCTCAGCTCACTCTGACCTGTAATACGGTTTACAATACAATATTATCCATTCATTTCTCCTCCCACCTCTCTGCTCACTCTAACCTGTAATACGGTTTACAATACAATATTATCCATTCATTTCTCCTCTCAGCTCTCTGCTCACTCTAACCTGTAATACGGTTTACAATACAATATTATCCATTCATTTCTCCTCTCTGCTCACTCTGACCTGTAATACGGTTTACAATACAATATTATCCATTCATTTCTCCTCTCAGCTCACTCTGACCTGTAATACGGTTTACAATACAATATTATCCATTCATTTCTCCTCTCAGCTCTCTGCTCACTCTGACCTGTAATACGGTTTACAATACAATATTATCCATTCATTTCTCCTCTCAGCTCTCTGCTCACTCTGACCTGTAATACGGTTTACAATACAATATTATCCATTCATTTCTCCTCTCAGCTCTCTGCTCACTCTGACCTGTAATACGGTTTACAATACAATATTATCCATTCATTTCTCCTCTCTGCTCACTCTGACCTGTAATACGGTTTACAATACAATATTATCCATTAATTTCTCCTCTCAGCTCTCTGCTCACTCTGACCTGTAATACGGTTTACAATACAATATTATCCATTCATTTCTCCTCTCAGCTCTCTGCTCACTCTGACCTGTAATACGGTTTACAATACAATATTATCCATTCATTTCTCCTCTCAGCTCTCTGCTCACTCTAACCTGTAATACGGTTTACAATACAATATTATCCATTCATTTCTCCTCTCAGCTCTCTGCTCACTCTGACCTGTAATACGGTTTACAATACAATATTATCCATTCATTTCTCCTCTCAGCTCTCTGCTCACTCTGACCTGTAATACGGTTTACAATACAATATTATCCATTCATTTCTCCTCTCAGCTCTCTGCTCACTCTGACCTGTAATACGGTTTACAATACAATATTATCCATTCATTTCTCCTCTCAGCTCTCTGCTCACTCTGACCTGTAATACGGTTTACAATACAATATTATCCATTCATTTCTCCTCTCAGCTCACTCTGACCTGTAATACGGTTTACAATACAATATTATCCATTCATTTCTCCTCTCAGCTCTCTGCTCACTCTGACCTGTAATACGGTTTACAATACAATATTATCCATTCATTTCTCCTCTCAGCTCACTCTGACCTGTAATACGGTTTACAATACAATATTATCCATTCATTTCTCCTCTCAGCTCTCTGCTCACTCTGACCTGTAATACGGTTTACAATACAATATTATCCATTCATTTCTCCTCTCAGCTCTCTGCTCACTCTGACCTGTAATACGGTTTACAATACAATATTATCCATTCATTTCTCCTCTCAGCTCTCTGCTCACTCTGACCTGTAATACGGTTTACAATACAATATTATCCATTCATTTCTCCTCTCAGCTCTCTGCTCACTCTGACCTGTAATACGGTTTACAATACAATATTATCCATTCATTTCTCCTCTCAGCTCTCTGCTCACTCTGACCTGTAATACGGTTTACAATACAATATTATCCATTCATTTCTCCTCTCAGCTCGGCTGTGGAGTCAGAACACATTACCGGCACTGCAATCAAAATAGCATTAACATCCACAGCGACACGACCCCCTCTGTGTTCCTCTGATCTCTGCCGTGACCCCATCTCCTGAACACAGCGGCCTGGGAGAGAGTGTGACACACAACCACAGTGAAAGAGAAGGGTGACCTCCCCTGGTCTCCTTGGGAACAGGACGGCCTGCCTAATGTTGATCTAAAGGTAATGTATTGAAGGAGTCCAGCAGCCTTGAGAGAGAGAGATTTTAAATGGTGAAATATTACTAGTTTAAGGTCATCCATTTCACTGGACACCTGGTATAATTCTCAGAGCCTAACCCATGTTTTTGGTGTACTAACGTGACTGAGGTACAAGGGGACATGAGGCTGTGGTCTCCTGTTCATTCTGGTTAGGAGTCTTGGACATTGATTCAGATCTGTTTGAGTCTGTACTTCAGTACGGTAAAAGTAGGTCTGCCAGTAAGCTGATCCTAGACCAGTCCTTACTCACAGCATGTGAAATCAAAGTGCTGTGGCATCATACTCCTCCTCACCATCTTCATCAGGCTGGATCTACTGAGCTCTCTCTCTCTGTGTCTCTCTCTGCCTCAACATTACCCAGATGATAGATGAACCGTGTGCTGAGCTGCAGCCTCAACAATCATGTATTTTCCCTGAGAGGAAGAGAGGGTTTTAGAAATATGATAAACATCAGACACTCAGATCAACCTACTCACCTCCACACCTACCACTCCACAACTCCCTCTCAACTGTAAAAATAAATAAGCATTGCAGGCTTGATACATTAGCTTGTGAAGGAGAGGCCAAAGACCTCCCTTAATTACTTTCTTCTTGTAGTGTCTCAATGTGTTTTTTCCTGATCTCAAAGCACACACTGGGCCCTTTTATGATGGCTGCTAGGAGGATGCACCAGTTCAGATAAACTGTGAGGGGCTTTGATTAATGGTGCTGCTGGCATTCCCCCAGGAACCTGAGGAAGAATAATACTGATATCTGGAAACCAGGGGCCTCTAGGGGCCCCACAGTCACATACACCACTGGCCAAAGGGAAGACGGAGAGGGAGAGGGAGAGGGAGAGGGAGAGGGAGAGGGAGAGATCCATGAGGAGGAGTCAGGGGAGGAGCTGAGTCGATGTAGATCCATGAGGAGGAGACAGGGGAGGAGCTGAGTCGATGTAGGATCCATGAGGAGGAGTCAGGGGAGGAGCTGAGTCGATGTAGGATCCATGAGGAGGAGTCAGGGGAGGAGCTGAGTCGATGTAGGATCCATGAGGAGGAGTCAGGGGAGGAGCTGAGTCGATGTAGGATCCATGAGGAGGAGTCAGTGGAGGAGCTGAGTTGATGTAGGATCCATGAGGAGGAGTCAGGGGAGGAGCTGAGTCGATGAAGGATCCATGAGGAGAAGTCAGGGGAGGAGCTGAGTTGATGTAGGATCCATGAGGAGGAGTCCGGGGAGGAGCTGAGTTGATGTAGATCCACAAGGAGGAGTCAGGGAAGGAGCTAAGTTGATGTAGGATCCATGAGGAGGAGTCAGGGGAGGAACTGAGTCGATGTAGGATCCATGAGGAGGAGTCAGGGGAGGAGCTGGTTGACATGGGTACAGAATGTGAAGTAAGGGTAAGAAGGGGTAAGGGAGAGGGGAGAGGGACGGAGGTGTATCTGTAGGGAGATGTTCAAGACATGAGAACAGGCTCAGTGTTGGGACTGTCCCTGGCAGCCCAGCGTCATCCGATTGGCTGGGTCTACTGCTACATCTCCCTGGAGGGACTACATGTCCACAAGCCTCTCCACAACTCCACTCACTAGTATCCATATTCTGTATTATAGTGACATACAACTTCCTTTTCTACAGTTTATCATAATTACAGCTAATTAGATCATAAAGAAGCGACTGAAGACGTTTTATAAATATTAATTCTTTATGTTTACCCAATAACAAATTGTGGTCTCTCCCTCCCTGAAATAGACAGGTTAGAGATTCCTGTGTTGTTTCTGTAAAGCTCACAACACCTTAATGAGAGGTGGGTGACCTTGGCTGAGGCAAGGTCCAGACTGTCCTCATAGACTAGACGTAACATAAGAAAATGTAAATCCAAGACACTCAAATTAGTATGACATGTTACATTTGGTATGGTTACATAAAATAGAAGGTTACTTAAAGTCAAATATCTACAGGAGTGGTTGGTCAGGGTCGATAGGTAGGCGTATAACTCTTTAACGGCTATAAACCTTGAGGTTGTGTGTTCGTATCTCATCACGGACAACTTTAGTATTTTACTCAGCCTCTCTCTTACATAACATCGACCTCGCTGACTAGAACCCGGGTTTTCATTTGTCGTCTCCAATACTGGATATCTACGCCTCCTCCACCCAGGCACTACCCTCTGGATCCGTGCCAGGCAGGGTGAAGTGTTCCAGTGACCCCTCGGGATACGTGACAAGAATGTGCACTGTGGAGCAACACTTATCCAGATGGCATGAAGTCTTAATTGTGGGCAGCTTGGGTTGTTTCATTCCCCCTTCAAGCTACTCCCCTCCATCACTGAACTAAAAGGAGGGTCGTTGTGCACCCACTTCCCCTCTCTGTTCCTCAGCTTGAGGGACGGAGAGCGGGAACAGCTCGAAGCAAACGTTTTTTTGGACAGGAGCCATGGTCTGTCAGGCCACGTCTGGGCTGTTGTACGAGGCGTCAGGGACTCGGGGAGGGTGCTGGGGCTTCGCCTAGGTGCTTTTGTCCACCTCTGTTGAGGGCTCACCCCCTTTTCACCCCCTCATTGCCCCCTTCTCATGGTCCCTGTTCATTTGTTCCGCCAGACAGGCTGAGAGTGCTGACTGGCCGACTGAGAGTACTACAGCACTGGGCCAGCTGGTTGATTTTTTCTGCAGTTTGTTTAAAGTACCCGTGGATGGGTTCCCACGTGTTGTTGTCTCTCCTAGTTCATAAGCGTTTACATGAGACTGGAATTTTTTGAAATGTGATGTACTCATCTGAAGACATTTGAGTGGAAGGAAGCGCTCCGTCAAACACAGCTAATCATGATTTTATTTCTATTTCACAGTTTAGAGATTTATACACTAGAAAAATGTAACATGTTATCAAAACACATTCAACAACAAAAAACGAATACGTGACCAATCTTTGTCTCTCACACACACACACACACACACACACACACACACACACACACACACACACACACACACACACACACACACACACACACACACACACACACACACACACACACACACACACTTTTTTGCATCAATGGTTTTAACCTTTAGTCTATCAAGACACCTGTTCCATGATCAGCAATAGAAGTACAGGACAGTTGATGCATCTTGGGCTGAACAAGAGAGCCGATATGAAATCCACTAGGTCTGTGTAGGACTATGATAAAACCTCGGTCTGACATTGGTCTCATCATCATTGCATCAGTTCAAAAAGCCTGAATATAATAATATTCAACTCTTTAATCACATTTTTTTTGTATTTCTAATCAAACGTGTTTTAGACGGCTCCAAAGGCAGCACTTGATCTTCACCCAACATGACTGCATCCCAGGTTAGGGTGAACATGATTATTTTCCCTCTCTCTTAATGACGAGGGTCTCAAAGAGAGGATTCCCCCCCCCCCTTCCATAGTTTTGAATAACAATCAAAAAAAATGAAAAAGATTCTGTCAGCAAAATTTTACTCATTGTCTATATTAATTTAAGTCTCATTTAACGACTCGGGGGATCAAACGCGCCGTGGGGGGTGAGACATAGAGCTGAGCCCACAAACAAACAGAGAGAGAGAGAGGGGTGGTGGGGGAGAGACTGAGAGAGAGCGAGGGGGTGGGGGAGGGGGGGGAGAGAGAAGGGGAGTGGGGAGAGAGAGAGGGGTGGTGGGGGAGAGACTGGGAGAGAGCGAGGGGGTGGGGGGAGGGGGAGAGAAGGGGAGGGGGAGAGAGAGAGGGGTGGTGGGGGAGAGACTGGGAGAGAGCGAGGGGGTGGGGGGAGGGGGAGAGAAGGGGAGGGGGAGAGAGAGAGGGGTGGTGGGGGAGAGAGAGAGGAGGTGGGGAGAGAGAGGGGGGTGGGGGGAGAGAGAGAGGAGGTGGGGAGAGAGAGGGGAGAGACTGAGAGAGGGGGGTGGGGGAGAGACTGAGAGAGGGGGGTGGGGGAGAGACTGAGAGAGGGGGGTGGGGGGAGAGACTGTGAGAGGGGGTGGGGGGAAAGACTGAGAGAGGGGTGGTGGGGGAGAGACTGAGAGGGGGTGAATAGGAAGAGAGGGGTGGTGGGGGAGAGACTGAGAGAGGGGGGGGGGGAGAGAGGGGAGAGACTGAGAGAGGGGGTGGGGGAGAGACTGAGAGAGGGGGTGGGGGAGAGACTGAGAGAGGGGGGTGGGGGGAGAGACTGAGAGAGGGGGGGTGGGGGAGAGACTGAGAGAGGGGGTGGGGGAGAGACTGAGAGAGGGGGTGGGGGGAAAGACTGAGAGAGGGGTGGTGGGGGAGAGACTGAGAGAGGGGGTGGGGGAGAGAGGGAGAGACTGAGAGAAGGGGGGTGGGGGAGAGACTGAGAGAGGGGGGTGGGGGAGAGACTGGGAGAGGGGGTGGGGGAGAGACTGAGAGAGGGGGTGGGGGAGAGACTGAGAGAGGGGGTGGGGGGAGAGACTGAGAGAGGGGGTGGGGGGAGAGACTGAGAGAGAGGGGGTGGGGGGAGAGACTGAGAGAGGGGGTGGGGGAGAGACTGGGAGAGGGGGTGAATAGGAAGAGAGGGGGTGAATAGGAAGAGAGGGGGGTGAATAGGAAGAGAGGGGGTGAATAGGAAGAGGGGGGTGAATAGGAAGAGAGGGGGGTGAATAGGAAGAGAGGGGGTGAATAGGAAGAGAGGGGGGTGAATAGGAAGAGAGGGGGTGAATAGGAAGAGAGGGGGGTGAATAGGAAGAGAGGGGGTGAATAGGAAGAGAGGGGGGTGAATAGGAAGAGAGGGGGGTGAATAGGAAGAGAGGGGGTGAATAGGAAGAGAGGGGGGTGAATAGGAAGAGAGGGGGGGTGAATAGGCCTCTACATCGGTACGAAAATATACTTTTTGTTTCATCCGACAGAGAGAGGTGTACTAGTTAATTAAAGGCAGTAGTTCCACCACACGCCAGAGCCAGGTATTGCGCGGGAATTGCATGAGCTGACAACGGGCACTAAGAGCAATGCAATTGGGAGGGTAATGGCTGTCAGCTCCTGACAGCTTTAAATGGCCTTTTAGTTTGCTGCACAGAGCTGTCATACAGAAACACATTTAGAATGCGTGTGTAGACAGCCGAATCTGCGAGGCACATCATTAGGCTATTAACAAACATGTAGAGCCTCTTCATCGCGGTCTCCTCACCGAGGCCAGGACATGTAGACCTAGTTAGATCTCTCCTCCTCGCCCGCGGACTAGAAACAAAGTGCTGTCAGGGGAAACGAGCCGTGCAGTGCCACAATGGTGGTTTTGGGGTGCCTATCACCGATCCTGGTGGGAACATGAAACGAACACCGGCCGGTGATGTTAAATTAACGCGGCCTGTTCCGCTATTGTGATCCTGGGGCTTTGCCTTCCTGTTGACTGGCTAGATGTGTTTGCATGTCTATGGTTTGTGATGCGTCTCTGCTTCCATTGTTTTCTTATACAGCCCCCAACTACACACACACACAGAGAGAGAGAGAGAGAGAGAGAGAGAGAGAGAGAGAGAGAGAGAGAGAGAGAGAGAGAGAGAGAGAGAGAGAGAGAGAGAGAGAGAGAGAGAGAGAGAGAGAGAGTTTCAATATGACATTTGTACTTTACTGTTTTGAAACTTCTGTATGTGTAATGTTTACTGTTAATTTTTGTTGTTTTTCACTTTATATATTCACTTTGTATGTTGTCTACCTCACTTGCTTTGGCAATGTTAACACATGTTTCCCATGCCTATAAAGCCCTTGAATTGAATTGAACTGAGAGAGAGAGAGAGAGAGAGAGAGAGAGAGAGAGAGAGAGAGAGAGAGAGAGAGAGAGAGAGAGAGAGAGAGAGACAGAGAGAGAGAGTTTTGAGTTTTAAATAATCTTTATTGGGTCTGGGAGCCCACAACACAATAAATACTCATACAAAACCATAGTTCCACATTAATTAAAAACACAACTCGCGCAATCGATATGCTGATAAAAAAAAAACGTGTTAACCCTCGCAAGGCTGCAGGCCCAGACGGCATCCCCAGCCGCGCCCTCAGAGCATGCGCAGACCAGCTGGCCGGTGTGTTTACGGACATATTCAATCAATCCCTATACCAGTCTGCTGTTCCCACATTGAAGAGGGCCACCATTGTTCCTGTTCCCAAGAAAGCTAAGGCACCTAAGCTAAACGACTACCGCCCCGTAGCACTCACTTCCGTCATCATGAAGTGCTTTGAGAGACTAGTCAAGGACCATATCACCTCCACCCTACCTGACACCATAGACCCACTCCAATTTGCTTACCGCCCAAATAGGTCCACAGACGATGCAATCTCAACCACACTGCACACTGCACTAACCCATCTCGACAAGAGGAATACCTATGTGAGAATGCTGTTCATCGACTACAGCTCGGCATTCAACACCATAGTACCCTCCAAGCTCGTCATCAAGCTCGAGACCCTGGGTCTCGACCCCGCCCTGTGCAACTGGGTACTGGACTTCCTGACGGGCCGCCCCCAGGTGGTGAGGGTAGGTAACAACATCCCCTCCCCTCTGATCGTCAACACTGGGGCCCCACAAGGGTGCGTTCTGAGCCCTCTCCTGTACTCCCTGTTCACCCACGACTGAGTGGCCATGCACGCCTCCAACTCAATCATCAAATTTGCGGATGACACAACAGTGGTAGGCTTGATTACCAACAACGACGAGACGGCCTACAGGGAGGAGGTGAGGGCCCTCGGAGTGTGGTGTCAGGAAAATAACCTCACACTCAACGTCAACAAAACTAAGGAGATGATTGTGGACTTCAGGAAACAGCAGAGGGAACACCCCCCTATCCACATCGATGGAACAGTAGTGGAGAGGGTAGCAAGTTTTAAGTTCCTCGGCATACACATCACAGACAAACTGAATTGGTCCACTCACACAGACAGCATCGTGAAGAAGGCGCAGCAGCGCCTCTTCAACCTCAGAAGGCTGAAGAAATTTGGCTTGTCACCAAAAGCACTCACAAACTTCTACAGATGCACAATCGAGAGCATCCTGGCGGGCTGTATCACCGCCTGGTACGGCAACTGCTCCGCCCTCAACCGTAAGGCTCTCCAGAGGGTAGTGAGGTCTGCACAACGCATCACCGGGGGCAAACTACCTGCCCTCCAGGACACCTACACCACCCGATGTTACAGGAAGGCCATAAAGATCATCAAGGACATCAACCACCCGAGCCACTGCCTGTTCACCCCGCTATCATCCAGAAGGCGAGGTCAGTACAGGTGCATCAAAGCTGGGACCGAGAGACTGAAAAACAGCTTCTATCTCAAAGCCATCAGACTGTTAAACAGCCACCACTAACATTGAGTGGCCACTGCCAACACACTGACACTGACTCAACTCCAGCCACTTTAATAATGGGAATTGATGGGAATGATGTAAATATATCACTAGCCACTTTAAACAATGCTAACTTATATAATGTTACTTACCCTACATTATTCATCTCATATGCATACGTATATACTGTACTCTATATCATCGACTGCATCCTTATGTAATACATGTATCACTAGCCACTTTAACTATGCCGCTTTGTTTACATACTCATCTTATATGTATATACTGTACTCGATACCATCTACTGTATCTTGCCTATGCTGCTCTGTACCATCACTCATTCATATATCCTTATGTACATATTCTTTATCCCCTTACACTGTGTATAAGACAGTAGTTTAGGAATTGTTAGTTAGATTACTTGTTGGTTATTACTGCATTGTCGGAACTAGAAGCACAAGCATTTTGCTACACTCGCATTAACATCTGCTAACCATGTGTATGTGACAAATAAATTTGATTTGATTTGATTTGATTTGAACTCCAATTCCTCCTCCACAGTAACTAAACACAACAACCTCTGAATACCCCATATACTCATAAACAGATCAATATTGTTGACTCGATTATAATAGGCAAACTCAAATCCTCAGTCTCGCTGCCAACATTCCCTCTTGCATTCCCACCACATCCACAGACCCCTGTCCCCGAATACTGTTCTACACCCTTTTGACTATACCTGTACTTTGGCCGAAATATATACAGTTGGGAAGAGAAAACCTCTCCCAACACTGAGAACCAATTAGTGATCAGGTCAATCATCCCCACCAACCCAGTAAAAACAGATGTGCCAGAGTTTCAGACTCAGCACAGAATGGACACCCCTCCCCAACAGTAGGTTCCAGGTGTACCAGATGCATGTTGGTGGCTATAGCTCCATGTATTATCCTCCATTGGAGGTCAGCTGTCCTCTTATCAATAGGTAGTTTGTATAATGATCGCCAACAGCCTTTTGGGGAGGGCACCTGGACCAAGCACATCCGCCCACCTCGTCAATTTGACCCCTTCCAGGGAAGAGGCATGGGACGCCTTTACACATATTCTGTACATGGCCTTCTTTCCCACCTCCTTGAACTCCCCCAGCTCCGGGGTATCGAAGGAAAGCAGCATCCCCACGTCCTCCACTAACAATCAGTGCAGGGAACATATAATCCAGACCCTCCTTCCACCGATCAGATTTGGAAGTGTCAGTCACATACTGCAGCTGAAGTACTGGCAAGGAGTCGCAGACCTCATCGACGACCTTCCTCAGTAGGCGAGATTATCGGATCCCTGCTCTTTCTCCCAGCTCCTCCAACGATCTGCTCCTGCTCCGCATCAGATGACCCAGCTTAGTACACCCCACGCCTAACAGGCATGAACATAGTCTGGCTGAACCCAGAGCACGGGACTGGATGGCAGTGTTATGAAAAAGAGGCTCTTCAAAAAGCCACATCCCTGGTGGCGTGCCAGCCTTATGGGACTTGACAAGAACCCTCCAAGCCTGCATAACAGACTCATAAAATGGAGTCAGGCCAGGCAACTCACCCCCCTCCAGTTTTAAGAGGAAAAGGTGCTTGTCTAAGCCCAAACAGCCCGCTCTCCTCATCAGTGTGTAGGCTGTGTCGACCCAGCTAGAACCGTCACTGTACAACAGTCTCTGGGCTGCTTGAAGCCGGAAAGCCATGATCCTAGAGGAAATGTCCACCAGGCCTTACCCAACCTCGTACAGTGGCAGGTACAGGGCTGCAGCTTTAATCCAGTGTTGTCCAGACCAATAGAAATTGACAAGGGTCCTCTGAAGCTCTTGTATTAGACCCTTTGGTGGCTGCAAAATCATTAGTCTGTGCCACAGGGTAGAAGCAGCAAGATTATTAGCTACCAGGACCCTTCCCCTATAAGACAGCTGGGGCAGCACCCATTTTCATCTTGACAGTCTGGCACACACTTTCTCCAATACACCATCCCAGTTCTTTTTCTGAAAGACATCGGAGCCTAGAAAACCCCCAAAGTCTTCATCCCATCTCTGCCCCACTGAAGCCCCCCTGGTAACCGTGGAGTTGAAGCTGACCTGCCCACAGCGCTTCACTCTTTCCCCAATTGACTCTAGCTGAGGAGGCCCCCTCATACACCTTTAAAGCGTTTGAGAGAACCTTAACATCCTCAGCCAATGTAATAAAAACTATCACGTCATCTGCATACGCAGACAGTGCTATCGTGGGACCCTTCATTACACCTGGCACAGAGAAACCAGTAAGCTTCGCTCTTAAAAAACAAAGCATTGGGTCAATCGCCAGACTATATAACTGCCCTGAAATTGGGCATCCCTGCCTGATGCCCCTTTGGACAGGGATGGGGCAACTCAAACCACCCCCCCACCTTCACCATACACGAGGCCCCAGCATACAGTAAATTCATCCAAGACAAAAAAACATCCCCAAACCCAAAGGCTTTCATTGTTTTAAACAAATACTGGTGGTCCACACGATCAAAAGCCTTCTCCTGATCTAACGAAAGTAAACCCACATTTACATCAGACAGTTTACAAATGTCTAAAACATCTCTTATCAGAAACAATTTATCAACGATAGAGCGATCGGGTACACAGTAGGACAGGTCCTTGTGGACCAACAATCCCAGATACTCTTTCAACCTGTTTGAGAGACATTTAGAAGCAACTTTGTATTCTGCACACAGCAAAGCAACAGGTCTGAGAGCCAAATCCCCCTTTTTTGGCAACAGTGAAAGCACCGCACGTTGACAGGATACAGGAAGAGAACCCTCATGAAAGGATTCCCACACCACTTCATAAAAATCCTCCCCAATAGACCCCCTAAAGTGCTTATAAAACTCAGATGGTAAACCATCGATGCCAGGGGCTCGGCCTGATGAGAGCTGCATAACTGCTGTGGACAGCTCTTGCAGTGTAATGGCAGAGTCCAATGCGACTCTCTACTCCCGTCCGAATTGAGGAAGGCCGTGTAACAACTGTTCAGTACACAGAGAGTCACATTCCTCCACCTTAAAGAGGGTCGAGTAGAAATCCACGGCATGTTGACGCATTTCACTGTCATTCGTGGTCACCTTCCCATCAGGGAGACGAAGGCAAACCATCTGTTTACATTGCAATATCGACTGTCCTAGTTTTTTTTTTAAGCGCTAGGAGCATCCATATCCCACCACATACCCCAGTCAACCTCATTTTCCTCATCACTATGTGTCTCTTATAGGAAAATTACATTAAGCCTTTTCTGTTTTATTACTTCTAAAACCCAAGCCCTCTTATTCCTGTCCATTCCTCCATTAATACTGAGAGAACCTACCCTTAGTACCTCCATGTAGAAAAGAGAAAAGAAAAGCAGAAGAAACCACAGAGAAACCAAAGAGAAAAAAGACACCCTATGAAGCATGATCCTCATCATTATTTTAATTTTCTCTCAACCTGACCACGTTTCCCGCCACCTTTTGCTGCTGCAACAGCAGTAACACATTTCCTCAAGGGAAACCACTTCTTCTCACTCTATTGGTCTTCTGTAACACCACAGCTGACCTCACAAATTTATCAACATCAAAATAATCTGCCAATTTGACAGATTTCCCAAAAGTCTGATCCAGAAACCCATTTACCTCCTCCAGATCATAAACAGAGTCCTCACCAGCTGCTATCATATCAAAAGAGATATCCATATCCTTCTCCTGATCCTCCTCAGCTGAGACCACAGACAACTGACTCCCCTCTACCACACCCCTTTCAACACTCCCCACTTGCACCACTCTTGCACCACTCATACCAGGCATCTCCTCCACTACCTGGGAGACTAGCCCCACCTGAACCTCATTACGCGTAGTGGGCATCTCCTCCACCACCTGGGAGCCTAGCTCCACATGAACCCCAGCACTCGTAGTGGGCATCTCCTCCACCACCTGGGAGCCTAGCTCCACATGAACCCCATCCTGTACCCCATTACTCGTAGTGGGCATTTCCTCCACTACCTGGGAGCCTAGCTCCACATGAACCCCCTCCTTTACCCCAGAACTCGTAGCGGGCATCTCCTCCACTACCTGGGAGCCTAGCTCCACATGAACCCCCTCCTTTACCCCAGCACTCGTTCTGGGCAACTCCTCACCAGTCTGAGGAACTGGCTCTTCAGATACATCCTTACCTTCTACAACAATATTTTTCTGCTGCATAACATTTCCCTCTAATGCAAGTTGCAACTCCGTGCCCTCAACACTGATAACTTGATCCTCAGCAACAGGTGCTTTTGGCTGCTCTACCGCTGTCGGTCCACCTCTCCTTACATCAGTGGGCCCAGGCGTTACGATGACCACCTGCGCCCCTCACTCGGCCTTCTCCCTTTTCGCGAAAGCATGTCGCTTATGACCAACATCCCCACACTCAAAACACTGTTGACTACCCGTACTAGCATAAGCCACATACAGTCTATTGTCATACTTGATTTTAAACGATATCTCTTAAGTCTGCTCAGGTGAGTCCAAAAACATAAACACCTGTCGCCGAAATGACATTACCTGTTTCAACGCCGGGTGTTTGCAACCCAACGGGACAACCTTC
>NC_068431.1:11334212-11399212 GCF_023373465.1 Oncorhynchus keta
GGCTTATAAAAGTGTTGAATACAATGTGTTGACAGGGCTGAGAAAGAACTTAAACATGAAATCATAAAAACAGCAGCTCTTTGCTCTATTCGTTGACAGTCTCTCTCTCTCTCTAGTCATGGCTTTAAACTTTTTGAATTCAACTTTGCTATTGCTTTCTTTTATGCCTGCTACATTACTTAAAATGCGCTAATCTGAGCCAGCCATTGGCCAGCGGTAAACCTATAGTGCACTTGATTTGCTCTCTGGGCCCGCCGGGAAGACAGATTTATTACCTTCAGACACATGGCAACAGTTCACCTACCCAGCGCCCAGGGCAACAGTTCACCTACCCAGCGCCCAGGGCAACAGTTCACCTACCCAGCGCCCAGGGCAGCAGTTCACCTACCCAGTGCCCAAGGCAGCTTAATCGGGTGCACCTACTACCTTTAATGACAGGAATGGGGGGTTCTGGGAATCGCAGTGCAGAGAGAGAAAATATCATCAGAATATGACACACCAGAGCTGACCAATCAGATGCTGGAGATGTTTTTTTTAATCTCTTGGACATGTTGTGGAGGTGATGACATGGTCAGAGTTACCCAGGGAAGGGCCTGTTACTGTTAAATATATATCTCCCTTGGCAACCATTAGGGAAGTACATTAAAAGGGGCCAGGATCCTTTGATATGGATACGGTCTGTCTGTTTACATCTCGGTATTAATGGCCTAGTTATCAGGAATGCTTCTCTGCTTGGGATTTGCTATCGGCGCAGTCGTTTAAACGTTACATCTGTTAGGCCTGTTATTTTTCACTCTTAATGATCTTTCTTGAAGAACGGGCAGTGGGACTCATAGGATTATACATAGCATGTGAGAAACGTCATAATATGCCATTCTGTTCAACGACTTTATCAATGTGCTGTGTGTAGGGAGAAATTGTAATAGAAACGCGAGAGCACAAACCTACACAATACTACCAGTCTCCAACGATTGGATTCATGTCCTCTACTTTTCCTCCATGGAAGAGGAAACCAACCGTTAAAAGTAGTGATTTTCCGTTTTAATGTCGACTACAAAGTTTTACTGAGAAATAACAGAATTGAGGATCTATCATTGAGAAAAAGGGAGGCATTGATCCAGGGGTGTAATAGGGCTGTAAATGGAACTCTTAAGAATCTTGTTTTCACTGGAAGTGTTTGGTGGGATGTTATAAAAAAAGCTCTTTAGGCCTGTCACCACACCGTAGCTCAGGCCTCTCGCTCTGACAAAAGCCTTCTGTTTGGAAGCGCTGCACCAGCGTCCGCCCGGCTACAATTACTAAACCAGCTTGTTATCCTCCTCTTCCCTGTCTCTACCTACACAGATCAGAGGGGAGGGGAGAGAGAGAGGGAAGGAGAGAGGGGAGGGGAGAGAGGGGACGGGAGAAAGGGGAGGGGAGAGAGAAGGAGAGAGAGGAGAGGAGAAAGGGGAGGGGAGAAAGGGGAGAGGGAGGGAGGGAGAGAGGTGAGGGGAGAGAGGGAGGGGAGAGGGAGGGAGGGAGAGAGAGAGGGGAGGGAGGGAGGGCAGTATTTGACGCTGCTGAGGCCTGTTGCTGTGGACACTACAGAATGCAATGTGTGTATGATTCTATCTTTTCCAGCAATATCTTGGACCTGATATACAAAGGTACAATATGAGTGTCCAGAGCTGGAGATGGGGCTGGAGGAGGGGCTGGAGCTGGAGATGGGGCTGGAGCAGGGGCTGGAGATGGGGCTGATAAGAGGACGGAGATATGGGCTGGATATGGCTGGATATGGCTGGATATGAGGATAGAAATGGGGCTGGAGCTGGGGCTGGAAATGGGGCTGGAGATGAGTCAGGAAACTGCACTGGGCTGGATATGAGGATAGAAACGGGGCTGGAGTTGGGGCTGTTGATGGAGCTGGAGATGGGGATGGAAGCGGGCTGGAGATGGGGCTGGAGATGGGGCTGGATTGGAGATGGAAATTGGGCTGGTGACGGGGCTAGAAATGGGGCTGGAATTGGGGCTGGGGATGGAGATGGGGCTGTAAATGGGGCTGGAGATGGGGCTAGAGAAGGGGCTGGAGATGGGGCTGGAGATAGGGCTGTGGATGGAGCTGGAGATAGGGCTGTGGATGGAGCTGGAGACTGGGCTGGATATGAGGTTAGAAACGGGGCTGGATATGGGGATGGAAACGGGGCTGGACTTGGGGATGGAAACGGGTCTGGATATGGGGATGGAAGGTCTGGAGTGGGAGACGGGGTTGTAGACGGGGCTAGGGTTGGAGAAGGGGCTGGAGTTGGGCTGGAGACAGGGCTAGGTTTGTAGAAGGGGCTGGAGATGGGGCTGGAGAAGGAGCTAGGGTTGGAGAAGGGGTTGGAGATGGGGCTGGAGACGGGGCTAGGGTTGGAGATGGAGATGGGGCTGGAGATGGGGCTAGGGTTGGAGAAGGGGTTGGAGAAGGGACTGGAGACGGGGCTAGGATTGGAGATGGGCTGGAGACGGGGCTAGGGATGGAGATGGGGCTGGAGATGGGGCTAGGGTTGGACAAGGGGCTGGAGAAGGGGCTGGAGATGGGGCTAGGGTTGGAGAAGGGGTTGGACATGGGGCTGGAGACGGGGCTAGGATTGGACAAGGGGCTGGAGAAGGGGCTGGAGATGGGGCTAGGGTTGGAGAAGGGGCTGGAGATGGGGCTGGAGACGGGGCTAGGAGTGGAGATGGGGCTGGAGACGGGGCTAGGGTTGGAGATGGAGATGGGGCTGGAGATGGAGATGGGGCTGGAGATGGGGCTAGGGTTGGACAAGGGGCTGGAGAAGGGGCTGGAGATGGGGCTAGGGTTGGACAAGGGGCTGGAGATGGGGCTGGAGACGGGGCTAGGGTTGGACAAGGGGCTGGAGATGGGGCTGGAGACGGGGCTAGGGTTGGAGAAGGGGTTGGACAAGGGACTGGAGATGGGGCTGGAGACGGGGCTAGGTTTGGAGAAGGGGTTGGAGATGGGACTGGAGACGGGGCTAGGGTTGGAGATGGGGTTGGAGATGGGGCTGGAATGGAGATGGGGCTGGAGAAGGGGCTAGGGTTGGAGATGGGGTTGGAGATGGGGCTGGAATGGAGATGTGGCTGGAGGCAGGGCTAGGGTTGGAGAAGGGGTTGGAGATGGGGCTGGAATGGAGATGGGGCTGGAGACGGGGCTAAGGTTGGAGAAGGGGTTGGAGATGGGGCTGGAATGGAGATGGGGCTGGAAATGGGGATGGAGATGGAGATGGGCTGGAACTCTGGCTGGGCTGCAGCTGGGGCTGAAGCCAGAGGAATGTATATCAGTCAGGATGAGAACACTGTAGTGTCGACACAGTGGATCAGAACCAGCACTGCACCCTGCAGGGAGTGGCTCTGTTTGTTCTGGCCGGTCCCTGTAGCACAGCTGAGGCTGATAAGAGGACGGAGAGAGACAGAGGATGAGGAGGGGGGAGACGGGGCCAGTGGATGGATGTCTGGATGGATGTCTGGATGGATGTCTGGATGGATGTCTGGATGGATGTCTGGATGGATGTCTGGATGGATGTCTGGATGGATGTCTGGATGGATGTCTGGACCAACCATCAGTGTCGGCGAGGCTCAGTCACCACTTGCACATAGTTTGTCTTTAGTGGGGTGACATGTAGCTCGACGATCCCAAAACAAAGTTTTACAAAACCCTGCCGCCCCTCCCCCCCGTGGCCGGCCGGGGGCGTGACAGGCGTTAACGACAAGCGGGAGCTGCTAAGTAACGGGCTGACAGGTGAACGGAATGTGATGTCGCCGGAAAATTTGGTAAAGCCATGCATCTGTTGTTGTTGGTCTTCAGAGCTGAGTGGCAACTGCTGTGGTGAAAATTGGACGTTTCAATTAGGCCAATAAATAGAGCTATTAAAGTAAACCTGCCCTCCCCCGCCCTCCCACCCTCTCTCTCTCTTTCAAAGTCCACAGCCGGACCATCTAATTAGAGTGGTAGCAAAGAGGTGCTGTGAGATCCCGCGGTTGCACGGGGGGGCGGAGACAGGAGAAGCATGCCTCTGTCTGGGGAGTAGTGTCCGTCAGGTCAGCCATGTTTAACATCAGACCTTGTGTGAGTATTTAGAGCTGTGTGTACCCCGAGGTTAGGCAACAAAATACTGAGCTGATCATAAAGTCAGAGGGTGGTTGTGACACTGTGACTCAACTCTAGGGAAATGCCAGTAGTGGACTGAATGAAAATTGTATCACTGTTGTAAGTATGTCATTGTCATAACAGGGACTCTGGGAGATATCATTATCATATCGCCATTTCATACCCGGCCACTCTGAGTATAGCCTTTCCTCACTTCCTGATTATACGGAGATGAAGTTTGGCAATCAGGGTTCCTGAATCGGAAACGCTCACTGATGGGCGAAACGCGTTTATATTTTAGTTTAGATCTAACTGGGTGTTAGACGTATCCTGTCAAAGGTGTGCAAAGCAATTAGCGTTTCGCACAATCAATTTTCACTTCTGCACACCAACTCCCTCGTCAAATAAAACGGAAGATGTTTGAAGGTGGAAATCAACGCCTAAGATTGTCAAGAGTTTTTTTAAGAACGCCCATGGGTCCAATTTTCTGGCTTTTTGGGGGGAATTTAAATGTGCTTTCACAGATCTCAAAATGTGGTTTGACGCCTATTGTTGAAAGTGCATTTGGGAAGTTGGGGGATGGCTATTATTTCACATATGTGTTAAAGGCCCAGTGCAGTCAAAAAAAGGATTTAAAATATTTTATATATATTTCCACAGCATGAGGTTGGAATAATACTGTTACATTTTTACAATTATTAAAACGCCCTTTATGTGTAAGAGCTGTTTGAAAAGACTGCCAGAAATGTCAGCCTGTTTTGGTGGGATGGAGTTTTGGCCTACTTGATGACATCACAAGGCGGTAAATAGTTAATAGGCAAATAAGAAAAAGAGTTCCAAGCCTCTCTGCCAATAAACAGCCAGTTATCAGTTTTCCCCTCCCCACATAGACCACTCCCAGACAGTCCTATCCTTGCTTGAGAAATTGCAATTTGCTAAGAAGCTATTTTTGTTTCATGTTGACCATTTTAATGAAAAACTATCACAGTAAGGTACTTAATTGTTACCCAGAAATGATTTGATAATAGGATTAAAACAACGGCATTGTACATTTAAAGCCTTAAAACTAAAACATGGTCTTTCTCTCTCCTTAGTTCTTGGATTGAATTGAATTTATTTGGATAACAAACATATACAACAAAATGTTTTCTAAACTTAAAAAACACTGTATTCATTGGACAGCATACGTATTTTTCAGATCAATACACCTGACCAGCAGTAGAGGCCACAAGGGGGCAGTGAAGTGTATTTTCTTAGTCAGACAACCATGTCCAAATCAAAACCCTTGCCTGCTTTTTTAAAGCAATTTCTACTTTTTCTTTGCTTAATCTTTAAAAGGAGGCTATTCCATAGACAAATGCCTGTAAAGAAAAACGTGCTCCTCACAGTACTGTTTACTCTTGCGATTTTACAACAAATAACACTTGCTTTGGCATTGTAACTGTGCTGGTTATAGACCATATCAATGTGGTTTAACTGTGCTGGTTATAGACCATATCAATGTGATTTAACTGTGCTGGTTATAGACCATATCAATGTGGTTTAACTGTGCTGGTTATAGACCATATCAATGTGGTTTAACTGTGCTGGTTATAGACCATATCAATGTGATTTAACTGTGCTGGTTATAGACCATATCAATGTGATTTAACTGTGCTGGTTATAGACCATATCAATGTGATTTAACTGTGCTGTTTATTGACCATATCAATGTGGTTTAACTGTGCTGGTTATAGACCATATCAATGTGATTTAACTGTGCTGGTTATAGACCATATCAATGTGGTTTAACTGTGCTGGTTATAGACCATATCAATGTGATTTAACTGTGCTGGTTATAGACCATATCAATGTGGTTTAACTGTGCTGGTTCTAGACCATATCAATGTGGTGTAACTGTGCTGGTTATAGACCATATCAATGTGGTTTAACTGTGCTGGTTATAGACCATATCAATGTGGTTTAACTGTGCTGGTTATAGACCATATCAATGTGTTTTCCATATAAATTGGGGCACGACCATTTAAGATGATAGAGTTTAAGTTGGTCCACTCAAGCGTACCTCCCGGAACTCCTGTACCCCCCTATGTGTCCTAGGGGGAGACATTCATCATGTACGTGATAACATTATTTTGCATGACCTGCATTTTCTTGTTTAGCTTTTTTGAATGCCCAATGTACCAAGCAGAGCAGGCATAATCAAAATGACACTGAATCAAGGTTGAGACGAGCAGTTTCTTAACTTTGATGTTAAATATCTAGTGTTACGATATAAAAACGTAAGTATGTTCGCCATTTTAGAAAGAATTTTAGCAGCAATCAGGTCTCCTGAAAGGGATCAGAAAGACACTTGTCTTAGATTTAATCTTCTTGCCTGCACGGTTGACCCTTATCTTGTTAGCTCTAAACAATCTATGTTTTGTTCCAAACTAAATAGATGTAGTTTTTCCCAAATGTAGCGACAATTTGTTGTCAGTCAACCAATTCTCTAACAGAATGTAGTTCCTTACTCAGGTTCTCCTCAATCTAAGTCGTATCCTTCCCTGGTACCAGTATGGCTGAGTCATCTGCATAAAGCAGGAGTTTGCACTTTACTTTGACTGGCATATCATTGAAGTACATAAGAAATAAGAGAGGCCCTAAAACTGATCCCTGTGGTACTCCACATGACATTTCTTTGATCTGACCAGAACATCACAATGGTATACTTGTGTTCTGTTGGTCAGATAAGACCTAAACCAATTCACTGCTACATCATTTAGACCCATGAATTTCAGTTTCATCCGGAGAATGTCATGATCCACAGTGTCAAAGGCTTTCTGCAAGTCTAACATGATCATAATTTAATATATTTTCCCTTTTCACTTCCTGCTTGATATGGTCAAAAATGTGGCAAGTATCAGTGGAAAGAGCTGTTCTAAAGCCAGATTAGAGTTCATAAAGAGGTTTGTGCTCAAGAAGGTATCCCTCAAATTGATTTATAAGGAAATCTCAACAACTTTTGATAAGGTGTTGAGCATCGACACAGGCCTGTAGGTTCCTACATCTGTTTAACTGCCCTTCTTGTGGAGAGGAACCAGCCTGGCTGTTTTGAGATCATCGGGTAATGTAGCATTACTAATAGAAAGGTTTATATTATGAGTTATCATTTTAGCAGTGTCACAGGCACTCTCCTTTATCTTGCAGGAAGGTTATCCAACCGAGTTGCTTTGTTTTTGATCATTTAAGCATAGTAGATTGGAAGCATTGTCCTCTGTTACTCTGCAAAGCTAAAACAAGTCCTTTGTGATACCTTTGTTATGGTAAAAGATGCTAATGGCAGGACTGGCCAACGTTTCCAGAGCCAGTGGGTAATCACTTTTCCTTATGAGGTCTAAGATCTCCATCCATGTCCCTGACCGTTGTTTGATTATGAATTGTTTCAATGGAGTCAGAGAGTTGAGTGCGGACAGAAACATCTCTTTAAATAGATACCCAGCCCCATTCCCAGTCCCATCTCCAGCCCCATTCCCAGTCCCATCTCCAGCCCCATTCCCAGTCCCATCTCCAGCCCCATTCCCAGTCCCATCTCCAGCCCCATTCCCAGTCCCATCTCCAGCCTCATTCCCAGTCCCATCTCCAGCCTCATTCCCAGTCCCATCTCCAGCCCCATTCCCAGTCCCATCTCCAGCCCCATTCCCAGTCCCATCTCCAGCCTCATTCCCAGTCCCATCTCCAGCCCCATTCCCAGTCCCATCTCCAGCCTCATTCCCAGCCCCATTCCCAGCCCCATTCCCAGTCCCATCTCCAGCCTCATTCCCAGTCCCATCTCCAGTCCCATTCCCAGTCCCATCTCCAGCCTCATTCCCAGTCCCATCTCCAGCCTCATTCCCAGTCCCATCTCCAGCCTCATTCCCAGTCCCATCTCCAGCCCCATTCCCAGTCCCATCTCCAGCCCCATTCCCAGTCCCATCTCCAGCCTCATTCCCAGTCCCATCTCCAGCCCCATTCCCAGTCCCATTCCCAGTCCCATCTCCAGCCTCATTCCCAGTCCCATCTCCAGCCCCATTCCCAGTCCCATTCCCAGTCCCATCTCCAGCCCCATTCCCAGTCCCATCTCCAGCCTCATTCCCAGTCCCATCTCCAGCCCCATTCCCAGTCCCATTCCCAGTCCCATCTCCAGCCTCATTCCCAGTCCCATCTCCAGCCCCATTCCCAGTCCCATTCCCAGTCCCATCTCCAGCCTCATTCCCAGTCCCATCTCCAGCCCCATTCCCAGTCCCATTCCCAGTCCCATCTCCAGCCCCATTCCCAGTCCCATCTCCAGTCCCATTCCCAGTCCCATCTCCAGTCCCATCTCCAGCCTCATTCCCAGTCCCATCTCCAGCCCCATTCCCAGTCCCATCTCCAGTCCCATTCCCAGTCCCATCTCCAGTCCCATCTCCAGCCTCATTCCCAGTCCCATCTCCAGTCCCATCTCCAGTCCCATTCCCAGCCCCATTCCCAGTCCCATCTCCAGCCTCATTCCCAGTCCCATCTCCAGCCTCATTCCCAGTCCCATTCCCAGTCCCATTCCCAGTCCCATCTCCAGAATCGATCAACATCATCACATGAGACCAATCCACATTTCCAAGTCCTTTTACAAAACCTTCCTTTGAGTTTTGTTCCACAGACCGTACCTCCATGTAGTTATTACCTGGCTCAAGTAGCATTTTGGATATCTTACGGGTACAGTAGGTTACCATATGATCACTAAAACCAATATTTAAGACTCTTGACTGACAGACGTTCTCTTGGTCTGATACAATAATCAAATGCAAAGTTGATTTACTGTCAATACAGACCCGGGTTGGCTCAACAACCAGTTTATTTAGTGTCAATACAGACCCGGGTTGGCTCAACAACCAGTTGTTTTAGTCCAAAGCTGATTAAAGATATACAGGGCATTTACTAGTGTACTTCTCTGGGGTGGTAACTGCACATCTGTATTAAAATCACCAAGCAGAATATATTCCCTGTCAGAAAATACATTGTGATCACAGCAATTTGATTCAAGTAAATCGTACAAATCATTCTGCTTAGGAGGCCGATAGCACACACCAACAGGTATAGGACGAAGTATATCTACTCATGCAACCTCAAGTCCATCCATTTTCAGATCTGAGCGAGGATTAAAATGCACATCGTTCCTTAGTAAAAATGGATTCCTCTCCGATTGAAACAGTCGAACATGTCCTTTTCTGTGCTCACTGCCGATATGTCGACTATTTCATGTAGATTGAACTCATCCTCCTCATTTGGGCCAAGACAGGGGTGCACATTGCCACTGAGTAGCAGGCTGAAAGTAAACAAGCAGCATGTTGGGGTTAGCACCGTTTTTTTCCTGTGTACCTTCCCCGAGCGGCTCAGCTGTTCCTGAATGGTGATATCAGGGGCCGGTAAAGATGTTCATGGCCGAAGTTCACATTATGAAAGGGGAGATTTCCATCCCATGCACCATCCACGTCTCTCGGTGTAGGTCGAAAGGAAGTTTGGGATAATCTCCATCAGAAATACCAAAGCAAAGCTTCTTTCTAAAGACATATTTGGATGATTGGTCGCAGAACGTTGATTGAAGGACCTTATTATTCGTGCCTGCAGCGGACAACTAGTTGAATAGTGCAGACCTGATGTAGTAATCAGTGTAATAGTAACAGAGAGAATAATAGGGACAGAGAGACCGAAAGGGAGTGTATTTCTTAGGTCCAGGCATTACAATGCCCCTCAGTGTTAGAGGTAGGGGGATCCTCTGGCTGCTTGTGTAATGTAGCGGGTAGACCACCCTTAATGAGTTGCAGGTTGTACTAAATCAGAACAGTTGTGTGTAATTGATGTAATGTTATCTGGGTTTCCATGTCAGCTCCTAGGGCACCACGTCCTTATCTCCACTAGTTTCCATTCTCTCCCGCTTTTCATTTTAAGGAGCCTTGTAATGAGAGAACACTTACATTCATCACAACCTTTCCCCTGCTCCCTCTAACTTCCTCAAATTACCCAATCACACTGTATCTACATGCTCCAGGGTGTGTGTGTGTGTGTGTGTGTGTGTGTGTGTGTGTGTGTGTGTGTGTGTGTGTGTGTGTGTGTGTGTGTGTGTGTGTGTGTGTGTGTGTGTGTGTGTGTGTGTGTGTGTGTGTGTGTGTGTGTGTGTGTGTGTGTGTGTGTGTGTGTGTGTGGCTTAACATTAGTAGAACAAGGAGAAACATGACTTAACATTAGTAGAATAAGGGAAACATGACTTAACATTAGTAGAACAAGGGAAACATGACTTAACATTAGTAAAACAAGGAGAAACATGACTTAACATTAGTAGAACAAGGGGAAACATGACTTAACATTAGTAGAACAAGGGAAACATGACTTAACATTAGTAGAACAAGGGAAACATGACTTAACATTAGTAGAACAAGGGGAAACATGACTTAACATTAGTAGAACAAGGGAAACATGACTTAACATTAGTAGAACAAGGAGAAACATGACTTAACATTAGTAGAACAAGGAGAAACATGACTTAACATTAGTAGAATAAGGGGAAACATGACTTAACATTAGTAGAACAAGGGAAACATGACTTAACATTAGTAGAACAAGGAGAAACATGACTTACTGTCACGCCCTGGTCAAAGTATTTTGTGTTTTTCTTCATGTATTTGGTCAGGCCAGGGTGTGACATGGGTTTTTGTATGTGGTGTGTAGCTTAGTGGGGTTGTAGCTTAGTGGGGTGTTCTAGGAAAGTCTATTGCTGTCTGAAGTGGTTCTCAATCAGGCAGGAGGCAGGTGGTTATCGTTGTCTCTGATTGGGAACCATATTTAGGCAGCCATATTCTTTGGTTGTGTTGTGGGTGATTGTCCTTAGTGTCCTGATGTCCTTGTTCGGTGTTAGTTTACACAAGTATAGGCTGTCTTCGGTTTTCGTAACGTTTATTGTTTTGTAGTGTTTGTGTTTATTCGTCTTTACGTTTGTTTCAATAAACATGGATCGCAATCGACACGCTGCAGTTTGGTCCGACTCTCCTTCACCCTATGAAAACCGTGACAGAATCACCCACCACAAACGGACCAAGCAGCGTGTCAACAGGCAGGAGCCGCAGGAGAGGCAACAGAGGCAGCAGCAGCAGGAGCAGCAGCAGCTGCAGTGGGAGAGGCTGCACTACCCAGAGAAATGGACTTGGGAGGAGATTCTAGACGGGAAAGGACCCTGGGAACAGCCTGGAGAGTATTGTCGCCCCAAAGCCGAGCTGGAGGCAGCAAAAGCAGAGAGGCGGCATTATGAGGAGCTAGCACGGCAGAGCGGATGGAAGCCCGAGATTCAGACCCAAACATTTCTTGGGGGGAGGCTCACAGGGAGTATGGCTACGCCAGGTAGGAGACCTGAGCCAACTTCCTGTGGTTACTGGGGGGCTAGAGAGACCGGGCAGGCACCGTGTTATGCAGTGGTGCGCACGGTGTCCCCAGTGCGGGTGCATAGCCCGGTGCGGTATATTCCTACTCCTCGTATCGGCCGGGCTAGAGTGGGCATCGAGCCAGGTAAGGTTGGGCAGGCTCGGTGCTCAAGAGCTCCAGTGCGCCTGCACAGTCTGGTCTATCCAGTACCACCTCCACACCCCAGCCCTCCGGTAGCAGCTCCCCGCACCAGGCTTCCTGTGCGTGTCCTCGGCCCAGTACCACCAGTGCCAGCACCACGCATCAGGCCTACAGTGCGCCTCGCCTCTCCTGTGCTGCCGGAGCCTCCCGCCTGTTCAGCGCTATCAGAGCCTTTCTCCTCTCCTGCGCTGCCGGAGTCTCCCGCCTGTCCGGCGCTGCTGCCGGATTCTCCTGCGCTGTCGGAGCCTTTCTCCTCTCCTGCGCTACCGGAGTCTCCTGTCTACATGGACTAGCCAGAGCTGTCAGTCTGCATGAAGCAGCCAGAGCTGTCAGTCTGCAAGGAGCTGTCAGCCTGCATGGAGCAGCAAGAGCTGTCAGCCTGTATGGAGCAGCCAGAACTGCCAGTCTACATGGAGCAGCTAGAGCTGTCAGTCTGCATGGAACAGCCAGAGCTGTCAGTCTGCAAGGAGCTGCCAGTCTGCAAGGAGCTATCAGTCTGCATGAAGCAGCCAAACCTGTCAGTCTGCAAGGAGCTGTCAGTCTGCAAGGAGCTGCCAGTCTGCAAGGAGCTGTCAGTCTGCAAGGAGCTGTCAGTCTGCAAGGAGCTGCCAGTCTGCAAGGAGCTGCCAGTCTGCAAGGAGCTGCCAGTCTGCAAGGAGCTGTCAGTCTGCAAGGAGCTGTCAGTCTGCAAGGAGCTGCCAGTCTGCAAGGAGCTGTCAGTCTGCAAGGAGCTGCCAGTCTGTAAGAAGCCGCCAGAGCTGTCAGCCCACATGGAGCAGCCAGAGCCACCAGTCAGCGTGGAGCAGCCAGAGCCGCCAGTCAGCGTGGAGCAGCCAGAGCCGACAGTCAGCATGGAGCAGCCAGATCTTTCAGTCTGCCCAGCGCCGCCAGTCTGCCCAGCGCCGCCAGTGCCGCCAGTCTGCCCAGTGCTGCCGAACTGCCAGTCGGCCAGGATCCGCCAGTCAGCCAGGATCCACAGGTCTGCCAAGATCCACCAGTCTGCCAGGATCCGCCAGAACTGCCAGTCGGCCAGGATCCGCCAGTCTGCCAGGATCCGCCAGAACTGCCAGTCGGCCAGGATCTGCCAGTCGGCCAGGATCTGCCAGTCTGACAGAATTCACCAGTCTGCCAGGATCCGCCAGTCTGCCAGGATCCGCCAGTCAGCCAGGATCCGGCAGAACTGCCAGTCGGCCAGGATCCGCCAGTCGGCCAGGATCCGCCAGTCGGCCATGATCCGCCAGTCGGCCAGGATTCGCCAGTCTGCCAGGATCCACCAGAACTGCCAGTCAGCCAAGATCCGCCAGTCAGCCAGGATCTGCCAGTCAGCCAGAATCTTCCAGATCTGCCAGTCAGCCAGATTCTTCCAGATCTGCCAGTCAGCCAGACTCTTTCAGATCTGCTAGTCAACCAGGCTCTTCCAGATCTGCCAGTCAGCCAGATTCTTCCAGATCTGCCAGTCAGCCAGAATCTTCCAGATCTGCCAGTCAACCAGGCTCTTCCAGATCTGCCAGTCAGCCGGGATCTGTCAGTCGGCCAGGATCCGCCAGTCAGCCAGGATCTGCCAGTCAGCCAGGATCTGGTAGATCCATCAACCTGCCTGAGCTTCCTCTTACTCCTGAGCTTCTTTTCACTCCTGAGCTTCCTTTCGCTCCTGAGCTTCCTTTTCACTCCTGAGCTTCCTTTCACTCCTGAGCTTCCTTTCACTCCTGAGCTTCCCCTCAGTCCCGAGCTTCACCTCAGTCCCGAGCTTCACCTCAGTCCCGATCTGCTCCTCAGTCTAGTGGGGTTCTGGGTGAGGACTACTAGGCCATGGTTGGCGGCGAGGTTGGACTATCCAGGGACGCAAGGAGAGGGGTCTAAGACATTAACTGAGTGGGGTCCACGTCCCGCGCCGGAGCCGCCACCATGGACAGACGCCCACCCGGACCCTCGCTATTGATTTGGGGTGCGTTCGGGAGTCTGCACCTTAGGGGGGTTCTGTCACGCCCTGGTCGGTGTTAGTTTACACAAGTATAGGCTGTCTTCGGTTTTCGTTGCGTTTATTGATTTGTAGTGTTTGTGTTTATTCGTCTTTACGTTTGTTTCAATAAACATGGATCGCAATCGACACGCTGCAGTTTGGTCCGACTCTCCTTCACCCTATGAAAACCGTGACACTTACCATTAGTAGGACAAGGGGAAACGTGGCCTAACATTATTATCCCAGGATTATCCCAGTTAAAACATTATTATCCCAGGATTATCCCAGTTAAAACATTATTATCCCAGATAAAACATTATTATCCCAGGATTATCCCAGTTAAAACATTATTATCCCAGGATTATCCCAGTTAAAACATTATTATCCCAGTTAAAACATTATTATCCCAGTTAAAACATTATTATCCCAGGATTATCCCAGTTAAAACATTATATCCCAGTTAAAACATTATTATCCCAGTTAAAACATTATATCCCAGGATTATCCCAGTTAGAACATTATTATCCCAGTTAAAACATTATATCCCAGTTAAAACATTATTATCCCAGTTAAAACATTATTATCCCAGTTAAAACATTATATCCCAGGATTATCCCAGTTAAAACATTATATCCCAGTTAAAACATTATTATCCCAGTTAAAACATTATATCCCAGGATTATCCCAGTTAAAACATTATATCCCAGTTAAAACATTATTATCCCAGTTAAAACATTATTATCCCAGTTAAAACACTATTATCCCAGTTAAAACATTATTATCCCATTATTATCCCAGTTAAAACATTATTATCCCAGGATTATCCCAGTTAAAACATTATTATCCCAGGATTACCCCAGTTAAAACATTATATCCCATTATTATCCCAGCTAAAACATTATTAGCCCAGTTAAAACATTATTATCCCAGTTAAAACATTATATCCCAGTTAAAACATTATTATCCCAGTTAAAACATTATTATCCCAGTTAAAACATTATTATCCCAGGATTATCCCAGTTAAAACATTATTATCCCAGTTAAAACATTATTATCCCAGTCAAGGCTGCAGCAGTAGTGCTGTAACCTTGACCTTGTCTCCATGTCCCATAATACATGCGGGGACCAACAGGCCAGTGGCTGTTCATTATTTCCACTGTCTGTCCCGCTTTGGACACCAAGGCACATGTCTGTGCCCAATTTTGTAACCCATACCCTTGAATGTTAGTAATGGAAGACGACTGGGCGAACCTATAGCCTTCAGAGGGTCTGGTGGTGTCAGGGCTGGGCTTGGCCTGGCTCCAGCCCCCCTGTTTCCTGTGTTCCTGCCCCCCCCCCTCTCTCATTCCAGCCCCCCTGCTCCCTGGTTCTCTGGCCCCTCTCTCTGTCTCCAGGCCACCCAGGTCTGGGGCCTTGATTGAGGGGCCACTGAGTGAGGATGCGCAGCAGCTGCAAACGGCTATTTTTAAGGAGCGGATGCCTTTCTTCTCCCCCCTCTGAGAGCCCTGCTCTCCCTCGCCATTCAACCTCCACGCAAGGAAGACAGGTTCGGCTGAGGGGCAGCGCACCCCACGGTGCACTAATTGATAAGGAGGAGAGGATGACAGGGGGAGGAGGAGAGAGAGATGTTCAAACACACATGGTTGCTTACTCTCCAGTATCGACTATCATCATGTGATGTTGTGAATGGGAAATGGGAGTTTTCAGGTTAAGACCGAACATACAGTAAAACCAGTGGAGGCTGGTGGGTGGAGCTATAGGAGGACCGGCTCATTGTAATGGCTGGAATGGAATTAATGGAGCAGTGTCAAACATGTGGTTTCCCTTCCTTCCATAGCTTCTCCCACCAGCCTCCACTGGTTTGTACTGTGTGAATGGATAAATGGATGCTACTGTGTGTATGGATGGATAAATGGATGCTACTGTGTATATGGATGGATAAATGGATGCTACTGTGTATATGGATGGATAAATGGATGCTACTGTGTGTATGGATGGATGCTACTGTGTATATGGATGGATGAATCGATGCTACTGTGTGTATGGATGGATGGATGGATGCTACTGTGTATATAGATGGATGAATCGATGCTACTGTGTGTATGGATGGATGGATGGATGCTACTGTGTATATAGATGGATGAATCGATGCTACTGTGTGTATGGATGGATGGATGGATGCTACTGTGTATATGGATGGATGGATGAATCGATGCTACTGTGTGTATGTGTAACAGTATAACTTTAGACCGTCCCGTCGCCCATACCCGGGCGCGAACCAGGGACCCTCTGGACACATCAACAACAGTCACCCATGAAGCATCGTTACCCATCGCTCCACAAAAGTCGCAGCCCTTGCAGAGCAAGGGGAACCACTACTTCAAGGCCTCAGAGCAAGTGACGTAACCGATTGAAACACTATTTAGCGCCGCACCACCGCTAACTAAGCTAGTGTTTCACATCCGTTACATATGGATGGATGGATGGATGGATGGATGAATGGAAGGATGAATGGATGGATGGATGCTACTGTGTGTATGGATGGATGGCTGTGTACGATACATTTAAAATGCATAGATTTTGGCAACGTATTCTGTAAAGTTCCTAAAAACAAAACTTGGCCAGCATGCCTCTCGTACGGTGGTGTATAATTAGCATTACTGCTCATTGCATCAGTCTTTTCCTAAAAAACGACACTATCTCATGCGGTCCCTAAATAATATATCCTCTTACATTGAGGGACCCTTCTGTCGAACTGCACCCCTCTCCTCCTACAAAACGCAGGGCTCCTCTCTCTATCAGGGCTCCTCCCTCTATCAGGGCTCCTCTCTCTATCAGGGCTCCTCCCTCTATCAGGGCTCCTCCCTCTATCAGGGCTCCTCTCTCTATCAGGGCTCCTCCCTCTATCAGGGCTCCTCCCTCTATCAGGGCTCCTCTCTCTATCAGGGCTCCTCCCTCTATCAGCCACGGCTGTCCTACAAAACGCAGGGCTCCTCCCTCTATCAGGGCTCCTCCCTCTATCAGAGCTCCTCCCTCTATCAGGGCTCCTCCCTCTATCAGGGCTCCTCCCTCTATCAGAGCTCCTCCCTCTATCAGGGCTCCTCCCTCTATCAGGGCTCCTCCCTCTATCAGGGCTCCTCCCTCTATCAGCCACGGCTGTCCTACAAAACGCAGGGCTCCTCCCTCTATCAGGGCTCCTCCCTCTATCAGGGCTCCTCCCTCTATCAGGGCTCCTCTCTCTATCAGGGCTCCTCCCTCTATCAGCCACGGCTGTCCTACAAAACGCAGGGCTCCTCTCTCTATCAGGGCTCCTCCCTCTATCAGGGCTCCTCTCTCTATCAGGGCTCCTCCCTCTATCAGCCACGGCTGTCCTACAAAACGCAGGGCTCCTCTCTCTATCAGGGCTCCTCCCTCTATCATCCACGGCTGTCCTACAAAACGCAGAGCTCCTCCCTCTATCAGCCACGGCTGTCCTACAAAACGCAGAGCTCCTCCCTCTATCAGCCACGGCTGTCCTACAAAACGCAGGGCTCCTCTCTCTATCAGGGCTCCTCCCTCTATCAGCCACGGCTGTCCTACAAAACGCAGAGCTCCTCCCTCTATCAGCCACGGCTGTCCTACAAAACGCAGGGTTCCTCTCTCTATCAGGGCTCCTCCCTCTATCATCCACGGCTGTCCTACAAAACGCAGAGCTCCTCCCTCTATCAGCCACGGCTGTCCTACAAAACGCATGGCTCCCAGCTCTATCAGCCACGGCTGTCCTACAAAACGCAGGGCTCCCAGCTCTATCAGCCACGGCTGTCCAACAAAACGCAGCGCTCCTCCCTCTATCATCAGCCACGGCTGTCCTACAAAACGCATGGCTCCCAGCTCTATCAGCCACGGCTGTCCAACAAAACGCAGAGCTCCTCCCTCTATCAGCCACGGCTGTCCTACAAAACGCATGGCTCCCAGCTCTATCAGCCACGGCTGTCCTACAAAACGCAGGGCTCCTCTCTCTATCAGGGCTCCTCCCTCTATCAGCCACGGCTGTCCTACAAAACGCATGGCTCCCAGCTCTATCAGCCACGGCTGTCCAACAAAACGCAGCGCTCCTCCCTCTATCAGCCACGGCTGTCCTACAAAACGCATGGCTCCCAGCTCTATCAGCCACGGCTGTCCAACAAAACGCAGAGCTCCTCCCTCTATCAGCCACGGCTGTCCTACAAAACGCAGGGCTCCTCTCTCCCCTCTCCACAGTAATGGCCCATGGCACCTCACACACTCATTAAGCCCTGGCTGCCTCAGCAGACAGGCATTTTGCCACATTGCTGTAGGGGACAGCGGGTGCATGCCTTCAGGGCATGAATCCTAATGAAGAAAGAGAGAGAGAGAGATAAAAACAGAGAGAGAGAGAGGGAGAGAGAGAGAGATAAAAACAGAGAGAGAGAGAGGGAGAGAGAGAGAGATAAAAACAGAGAGAGAGAGAGAGAGAGAGAGAGAGAGAGAGAGAGAGAGAGAGAGAGAGAGAGAGAGAGATAAAAACAGAGAGAGAGAGAGAGAGAGAGAGAGAGAGAGAAACAGAGCAAGGCCACTATTATCTGAGGTCAAATTCATGCTAGAGATTAGAAGCATCTACACTCTTAGGAAATGAACATTATTTCTAACATGGTTGACATGGAGAAAATCAGATCTTTCTGAAATGAAAATGGATGGCACTCCATTCAACAAAATACATATTTATCAAAACCCTCCCTGAACGCTTGAAAAAAAAAACAAGTGACCCTCTCCTACGCTTTTAGAAAAATAGGTGCTATCTAGAACCTAAAAAGGTTGTTTCCCCAGGGGGTTCTACATGGAACCCAAAATAGTTCTGCCTGGAACCAAAAAGGGTTCTACCCGGAACCAAAAAGTGCTTGCCTATGGGGACAGCCAAAGAACCCTTTTGGAACCCTTTTTGTTTTGTATACCCAAAGTAATAATTAGAACAGGAAGTGGATAGCAGAGAACATGTCTACCGTTTACCCTCACTCTTAGGACTGACCAGAGCCTTAGATATGCAGTTTAGAAACTGTTCTTCATCTTGTAAGCATTACATGGCAACGTGAGAATATTGATAACGCACAGGGCTGCAGGACAGAAGGTTGTGGGTTTGCAGACCATTGTTGACAAGAGTAGAGGTGGAAAGACAAGAGTAGGGGTGGATAGACAAGAGTAGGATGGAAAGACAAGAGTAGGATGGAAAGACAAGAGTAGGATGGAAAGACAAGAGTAGGATGGAAAGACAAAAGTAGGGGTGGAAAGACAAGAGTAGGATGGAAAGACAAGAGTATGGGGTGGATAGACAAGAGTAGGTTGGAAAGACAAAAGTAGGATGGAAAGACAAAGGTAGGGGTGGAAAGACAAGAGTAGGATGGAAAGACAAGAGTAGGATGGAAAGACAAAAGTAGGGGTGGAAAGACAAGAGTAGGATGGAAAGACAAGAGTAGGATGGAAAGACAAGAGTAGGGGTGGAAAGACAAGAGTAGGATGGAAAGACAAGAGTAGGATGGAAAGACAAGAGTAGGGGTGGAAAGACAAGAGTAGGATGGAAGGACAAGAGTAGGATGGAAAGACAAAAGTAGGAGTGGAAAGACAAGAGCAGGGGTGGAAAGACAAGAGTAGGATGGAAAGACAAGAGTAGGATGGAAAGACAAGAGTAGGGGTGGAAAGACAAGAGTAGGATGGAAAGACAAGAGTAGGATGGAAAGACAAAAGTAGGAGTGGAAAGACAAGAGCAGGGGTGGAAAGACAAGAGTAGGATGGAAAGACAAGAGTAGGATGGAAAGATAAGAGTAGGATGGAAAGACAAGAGTAGGATGGAAAGACAAAAGTAGGGGTGGAAAGACAAGAGTAGGGGTGGAAAGACAAGAGTAGGGTGGAAAGACAAGAGTAGGGTGGAAAGATAAGAGTAGAGGTGGAAAGATAAGGGTAGAGGTGGAAAGACAAGAGTAGGGGTGGAAAGACAAGAGTAGGGTGGAAAGACAAGGGTAGGGGTGGAAAGACAAGGGTAGGGGTGGAAAGACAAGAGTAGAGGTGGAAAGACAAGAGTAGGGTGGAAAGACAAGAGTAGGGTGGAAAGACAAGAGTAGAGGTGGAAAGACAAGAGTAGGATGGAAAGACAAGGGTAGGGGTGGAAAGACAAGAGTAGGTTGGAAAGACATGGGTAGGGTGGAAAGACAAGAGTAGGTTGGAAAGACAAGGGTAGGGTGGAATGATCTCCTTTATATCATTGTATGTGCAGGTCCGAGAAAAAATAGCCTTTTATAAAAAATGTAAGCAATTCTACGTTCCAGGGAGAACCCTTTTTGGTTTCATGTATAACCCTCTGTGGAAAAGGGTTCTACATTGAACCAAAAAGGGTTCAACCTGGAACCAAAAAGGGTTCTTCAAAGGGTTATCTTATGGGGACAACCAAAGAACCCCTTTAGGTTCTAGAGAGCACCTTTTTTCTAAAAGTGTACAGTGCCACCTGAGCCCTCCTTTTCTGTGTGGAAATGCACATGTGTTTGGAACTGTTTTATACATTTGGTGAACTTGGGATATTTTACAATGGCCCACTTTTAAGACAAAGTTGAAAAGGTCGGTTCTAGAACAATCATTCTAAGATGTCATCTGACCGGGAAAAACTCTGGAGCATATAACTAAGGTCTATAACTAGGGTCTATAACTAGGGTCTATAACTAGGGTCTATAACTAGGGTCTATAACTAAGGTCTATAACTAGGGTCTATAACTAGGGTCTATAACTACGGACTAGAACTAGGGTCTATAACTAGGGTCTATAACTAGGGTCTATAACTAGGGACTAGAACTAGGGTCAATAACTAGGGTCTATAACTAGGGTCTAGAACTAGGGTCTATAACTAGGGTCTATAACTAGGGTCTATAACTAGGGACTAGAACTAGGGTCTATAACTAGGGTCTATAACTAGGGACTAGAACTAGGGTCTATAACTAGGGTCTATAACTAGGGTCTATAACTAGGGACTAGAACTAGGGTCTATAACTAGGGTCTATAACTAGGGTCTATAACTAGGGTTTATAACTAGGGTCTATAACTAGGGACTAGAACTAGGGTCTATAACTAGGTTCTATAACTAGGGTCTATAACTAGGGACTAGAACTAGGGTCTATAACTAGGGTCTATAACTAGGGTCTAGAACTAGGGTCTATAACTAGGGTCTATAACTAGGGTCTATAACTAGGGTGTATAACTAGGGTCTATAACTAGGGTCTATAACTAGGGTGTATAACTAGGGTCTATAACTAGGGCATAACTAGGGTCTATAACTAGGGTCTATAACTAGGGCATAACTAGGGTCTATAACTAGGTTCTATAACTAGGGTGTATAACTAGGGTCTATAACTAGGGTCTATAACTAGGTTCTATAACTAGGGTCTATAACTAGGGCATAACTAGGGTCTATAACTAGGGTCTATAACTAGGGTCTATAACTAGGGTCTATAACTAGCGCTCAGTGTTTTTCCTGTTTAGGTCACGTTGTCAGGAAAACACTCCTGGCCATACATACTTATAGCACATCAATAGGTCGTTTCCTGTCTGGGTTGTTTCCATTTTCAGAATTCAACAGAAATGAGAGTCGGCAGTCAAGGCTCTGGAATCCCAAAAATGCCACCACAGACCAGAAAATGCTGTTGATGCATATTAAGTACGTTTATTTGGGAAAACAAATTGTGAAAAAAATTGGATTCTTAGCAGTCATTAAACTTGCATGATGGCCTAATGCAAGAAAGAGGAATCAAATATTTCCCCCATGCTGTGAGGCAGAAGATGTGACACGCCACATGCCTCTAAGACAAGTGATCTCAAGTGATGTCAAGAGGGTGAAATTGAGCTCAACCTGTTTAAGCTTTTCTCCAAATTGTGGCTTGTTTTTTTGACGTCACATACATTATAATACATTTTTACGCAAAATGTAAAATCTTCATATTTTTTTTCAGGACAGTAATAAGAATTATTATCAACATGTTGCTCCAAATACACAAAGATTCAGACATTCATGAGGTAATGTGGGCCTCAGGTTGCCTAGTGGATAGAGCGTTATGCCAGTAACAGGAAAGGTTGGTGGATCGAATCCCTGAGCTGACAAGGTAAGAATCTGTCGTTCCGCCACTGAACAGGGAAGTTAACCCACTTGTAGGCCGTTATTATAAATAAGAATTTGTTCTTAACTGACTTGTCTAGTTAAATAAATAAAATATATTGTACAACAGATAAAAACCCTGGCTGACTTGCTGACTGGCACAAACAGAGTTCCAAACAAAGCAGGCTTTTGCTCCACAGTCGTATCCTTGGTGATGAGTGCCACGGCGACAACCTCGCCTTTCATCTCAGCAGCAAGTTGAGAGCTCCAATCAATCTGGGCAGACACCACGCCACATCAGCATTCTGCTACATCTGCTGTGCCTGAGGCTCTGCCTGGGTCAACTCTTTGGTCCAACCCAACACATTATACAGCACTGAAACTACAACCCAACACAGTACAGCACTGAAACTACAACCCAACACAGTACAGCACTGAAACTACAACCCAACACAGTACAGCACTGAAACTACAACCCAACACAGTACAGCACTGAAACTACAACCCAACACAGTACAGCACTGAAACTACAACCCCACACATTATACAGCACTGAAACTACAACCCAACACAGTACAGCACTGAAAATACAACCCAACAAAGTACAGCACTGAAACTACAACCCAACACAGCACAGCACTGAAACTACAACCCAACACAGCACAGCACTGAAACTACAACCCAACACAGCACAGCACTGAAACTACAACCCCACACAGTACAGCACTGACACTACAACCCCACACAGTACAGCACTGAAACTACAACCCAACACAGTACAGCACTGAAACTACAACCCCACACAGTACAGCACTGAAACTACAACCCCACACAGTACAGCACTGACACTACAACCCCACACAGTACAGCACTGAAACTACAACCCCACACATTATACAGCACTGAAACTACAACCCAACACAGTACAGCACTGAAACTACAACCCCACACAGTACAGCACTGAAAATACAACCCAACACAGTACAGCACTGAAACTACAACCCAACACAGTACAGCACTGAAACTACAACCCAACACAGTACAGCACTGAAACTACAACCCCACACATTATACAGCACTGAAACTACAACCCAACACAGTACAGCACTGAAAATACAACCCAACAAAGTACAGCACTGAAACTACAACCCAACACAGCACAGCACTGAAACTACAACCCAACACAGCACAGCACTGAAACTACAACCCAACACAGTACAGCACTGAAACTACAACCCCACACAGTACAGCACTGAAACTACAACCCCACACAGTACAGCACTGACACTACAACCCCACACAGTACAGCACTGACACTACAACCCCACACAGTACAGCACTGACACTACAACCCCACACAGTACAGCACTGAAAATACAACCCAACACAGTACAGCACTGAAACTACAACCCAACACAGTACAGCACTGAAACTACAACCCCACACAGTACAGCACTGACACTACAACCCAACACAGTACAGCACTGAAACTACAACCCAACACAGTACAGCACTGAAACTACAACCCAACACAGTACAGCACTGAAACTACAACCCCACACAGTACAGCACTGACACTACAACCCAACACAGCACAGCACTGAAACTACAACCCAACACAGTACAGCACTGACACTACAACCCCACACAGTACAGCACTGACACTACAACCCAACACAGTACAGCACTGACACTACAACCCAACACAGCACAGCACTGAAACTACAACCCAACACAGTACAGCACTGACACTACAACCCCACACAGTACAGCACTGACACTACAACCCCACACAGTACAGCACTGAAAATACAACCCAACACAGTACAGCACTGAAACTACAACCCAACACAGTACAGCACTGAAACTACAACCCCACACAGCACAGCACTGAAACTACAACCCCACACAGTACAGCACTGAAACTACAACCCAACACAGTACAGCATTGAAACTACAACCCCACACAGTACAGCACTGAAACTACAACCCAACACAGTACAGCACTGAAACTACAACCCAACACAGCACAGCACTGAAACTACAACCCAACACAGTACAGCACTGAAACTACAACCCAACACAGTACAGCACTGAAACTACAACCCAACACAGTACAGCACTGAAACTACAACCCAACACAGTACAGCACTGAAACTACAACCCAACACAGCACGGCACTGAAACTACAACCCCACACAGTACACAGCACATTCAGAGACAGCAAACCATGCAGTAGACCTATAGCTGATTAATAGAAAGAGTAACATAAACCTGTGGATAAATATCTCTGAATCTATTCTGGTCCTAAAATGCACATAGCGCTTTGTAAAAATACTTTGAATAGATCAAACTTCAACAATATACACAATATAATATATCCACATGTACTGAAGTAAAAGGGAAAGGTAGGTAAACAACATGATACAGCCCCACGTTGTGTTTAACTAAGAGATGTAGTGTAATAACACATTCTCTGTGTTATATGGCAGATGACAAACACAAATAGATTCAAAACACATCATCCATTTGAACAAGTGACAGGATTCTCACATGGTCATTAGAGTGCATTGTGGAAGCAGCTCATTGCTGTCAGTTTACAGGTTTTCATCAGTACATCACACAGTCCTTCCGCACAGCGAAAGTCCTCTCTGTTGAGATTACCCCCGCCTTAACCACGAATACAAATATATGTTCATGCGGAATAACATTAGCATCAAGCCTAGCCTATTCTCTAGAGGACAAGCAGACTATCTAAGCCTAAGTACTGTTCAAGCCATTTGGACCTCTGTAAGGCTACATTGTATAGAATTGAATGCATTTAGTTGATGTGTTGGATTTGTCTTTAACTGCACAATAACATCCTGTAAAAAAAGAAGAAGAAGAAGAAGACAGAAACACCTGGTGATTAATTTGTGGATTAGTGTTAAGTTCAAATGGGATGTGCTGTCACAAAAGAACATCAGAACCTCAGAAAGAACATCAGAACCTCAGAAAGAACATCAGAACCTCAGAAAGAACATCAGAACCTCAGAAAGAACATCAGAACCTCATATAACTAGTGTCATTTGGCTGATCTGAACAAGCTTCAGTCCAAATTGACTCTATGCACATATAAAAACTGTTACATTTTTTAAAAATAAACATTTAAACCGTCTAGCTGGAGCTGGTCTGAGCGGTTGGTTGTGAATGTCCTCACCCGTTAGTAGTTATTCCTATATTACGATTCTGACTCACTATAGGCTATCCGGCAAGAACCAGACAGATGTGTCCACATCCAGAGGTTTATTGGCTCTTGGTCACCACCACACATTAGGCCACACACACATAGAAGAAGTGATATTGTGGATCAGTAACTGTCCTGATACTCTGAATGACTTGTGTTTTATTGCGGATGAAGGCACAACACTTGTAGATACTTGGTCGGCAGCCAGACCTCAGGGTCTTCAGCTGCCGACAACGATAGCCACTCTGACCTGGAGTGGGAGGGGTCAGAGTCAGAAGGTGCATTAAAAAACTCTGATTGGTGGGAACAAGGATGCAGAAATCACCCTAACGGGACTGTGGTGAAAGTCACGAGCACAGGCATGGCCTTATTTACAATAATCTTTTCCAAGTATTGTTGCTTTCATAGGTCTTGAATGGTTAGGCTATTTATTACTGGTTATTTAAGCTTTCTCTGTGTGTTATGAACCTGAGGGAAAGAGCCTTTGACGTCACTATCAACAGATCTATGCTGCCCTCTTTTGGCCCTCAGGGATCATATCAGCAGAGGTCAAATGTCAGAGTGAGGGGAAGCTGACTGGCAGCCAGGAGTCCTGCTGCAGCACACAGAGAGGATCTGATGGTTGGATGGATGACAGAGAGAGAATAGGAGTAAAGAGTGATGAAGAGGACAGCTGGATGAATGAGAGTGAGGGAGGTGAGAGAAGAGGAGGGTAAGTGAATGATGGTGAGTTTATAGCAGAAAGGAAAAAAACACTGTTTCTTCCTCTCTCCATCCCTTGTCTGTCTCTCTCTCTCTCCATCATCCTCTGTCTCTGTGATTAGTGTAGTGTTAGCTAGCTACATAGTTGTCTTTGCTGTCTTCGTATCCAAGATAATTGTGTAGTTTAGAGCGTGTAGTCTTAGAGTGATTATCTTAATTTACCGAGGTTAGCTAGCCAGCTATTTGTCGTCCTTAACGTAGGAGACACTGCTAGCTAGCCAACAGCTAGCCAACGTCTACTGAATAGAACTTCCGCACTCAACAACCCGGTCGCATTCCGCTTCGCTCCACAGGTAGTATCACATTTTCATTTCATTTCATTACAGCACAACGGTTTGATTTGTTTGATCGTAGCTAGCTACATAGCTAGCTACATAGCCGTCTGTGTATCAAAGATAATTGTGTAGTCTAGAGCGATTTTCTAGGTTAGCTAGCCAGCTATTGTCGTTCTTTTAACGCAACGTAACGTAATCAACACTGCTAGCTAGCCAGCTAGCCCCCGAATAGCAGCACTGTAGAAACTATTACACTCAACGGAACGACTTGATTAGTGTAGGGTCAACAACGCAGCCACTGCCAGCTAGCCTACAAAGTCAACAACGCAGCCACTGCCAGCTAGCCTACTTCAGCAGTACTGTATCATTTTAATCATTTTAGTCAATAAGATTCTTGCTACCTAAGCTTAACTTTCTGAACATTTGAGACGTGTAGTCCACTTGTCATTCCAATCTCCTTGCATTAGCGTAGCCTCTTCTGTAGCCTGTCAACTATGTGTCTGTCTATCCCTGTTCTCTCCTCTCTGCACAGACCATACAAACGCTCCACACCGCGTGGCCGCGGACACCCTAATCTGGTGGTCCCAGCGCGCACGACCCACGTGGAGTTCCAGGTCTCCGGTAGCCTCTGGAACTGCCGATCTGCGGCCAACAAGGCAGAGTTCATCTCAGCCTATGCCTCCCTCCAGTCCCTCGACTTTTTGGCACTGACGGAAACATGGATCACCACAGATAACACTGCCACTCCTACTGCTCTCTCTTCGTCCGCCCACGTGTTCTCGCACACCCCGAGAGCTTCTGGTCAGCGGGGTGGTGGCACCGGGATCCTCATCTCTCCCAAGTGGTCATTCTCTCTTTCTCCCCTTACCCATCTGTCTATCGCCTCCTTTGAATTCCATGCTGTCACAGTTACCAGCCCTTTCAAGCTTAACATCCTTATCATTTATCGCCCTTCAGGTCCCCTCGGAGAGTTCATCAATGAGCTTGATGCCTTGATAAGCTCCTTTCCTGAGGACGGCTCACCTCTCACAGTTCTGGGCGACTTTAACCTCCCCACGTCTACCTTTGACTCATTCCTCTCTGCCTCCTTCTTTCCACTCCTCTCCTCTTTTGACCTCACCCTCTCACCTTCCCCCCCTACTCACAAGGCAGGCAATACGCTCGACCTCATCTTTACTAGATGCTGTTCTTCCACTAACCTCATTGCAACTCCCCTCCAAGTCTCCGACCACTACCTTGTATCCTTTTCCCTCTCGCTCTCATCCAACACTTCCCACACTGCCCTTACTCGGATGGTATCGCGCCGTCCCAACCTTCGCTCTCTCTCCCCCGCTACTCTCTCCTCTTCCATCCTATCATCTCTTCCCTCTGCTCAAACCTTCTCCAACCTATCTCCTGATTCTGCATCCTCAACCCTCCTCTCCTCCCTTTCTGCATCCTTTGACTCTCTATGTCCCCTATCCTCCAGGCCGGCTCGGTCCTCCCCTCCCGCTCCGTGGCTCGACGACTCATTGCGAGCTCACAGAACAGGGCTCCGGGCAGCCGAGCGGAAATGGAGGAAAACTCGCCTCCCTGCGGACCTGGCATCCTTTCACTCCCTCCTCTCTACATTTTCCTCCTCTGTCTCTGCTGCTAAAGCCACTTTCTACCACTCTAAATTCCAAGCATCTGCCTCTAACCCTAGGAAGCTCTTTGCCACCTTCTCCTTCCTCCTGAATCCTCCTCCCCCCCCCCTCCTCCCTCTCTGCAGATGACTTCGTCAACCATTTTGAAAAGAAGGTCGACGACATCCGATCCTCGTTTGCTAAGTCAAACGACACCGCTGGTTCTGCTCACACTGCCCTACCCTGTGCTCTGACCTCTTTCTCCCCTCTCTCTCCAGATGAAATCTCGCGTCTTGTGACGGCCGGCCGCCCAACAACCTGCCCGCTTGACCCTATCCCCTCCTCTCTTCTCCAGACCATTTCCGGAGACCTTCTCCCTTACCTCACCTCGCTCATCAACTCATCCCTGACCGCTGGCTACGTCCCTTCCGTCTTCAAGAGAGCGAGAGTTACACCCCTTCTGAAAAAACCTACACTCGATCCCTCCGATGTCAACAACTACAGACCAGTATCCCTTCTTTCTTTTCTCTCCAAAACTCTTGAACGTGCCGTCCTTGGCCAGCTCTCCCGCTATCTCTCTCAGAATGACCTTCTTGATCCAAATCAGTCAGGTTTCAAGACTAGTCATTCAACTGAGACTGCTCTTCTCTGTATCACGGAGGCGCTCCGCACTGCTAAAGCTAACTCTCTCTCCTCTGCTCTCATCCTTCTAGACCTATCGGCTGCCTTCGATACTGTGAACCATCAGATCCTCCTCTCCACCCTCTCCGAGTTGGGCATCTCCGGCGCGGCCCACGCTTGGATTGCGTCCTACCTGACAGGTCGCTCCTACCAGGTGGCGTGGCGAGAATCTGTCTCCTCACCACGCGCTCTCACCACTGGTGTCCCCCAGGGCTCTGTTCTAGGCCCTCTCCTATTCTCGCTATACACCAAGTCACTTGGCTCTGTCATAACCTCACATGGTCTCTCCTATCATTGCTATGCAGACGACACACAATTAATCTTCTCCTTTCCCCCTTCTGATGACCAGGTGGCAAATCGCATCTCTGCATGTCTGGCAGACATATCAGTGTGGATGACGGATCACCACCTCAAGCTGAACCTCGGCAAGACGGAGCTGCTCTTCCTCCCGGGGAAGGACTGCCCGTTCCATGATCTCGCCATCACGGTTGACAACTCCATTGTGTCCTCCTCCCAGAGCACTAAGAACCTTGGCGTGATCCTGGACAACACCCTGTCGTTCTCAACTAACATCAAGGCGGTGGCCCGTTCCTGTAGGTTCATGCTCTACAACATCCGCAGAGTACGACCCTGCCTCACACAGGAAGCGGCGCAGGTCCTAATCCAGGCACTTGTCATCTCCCGTCTGGATTACTGCAACTCACTGTTGGCTGGGCTCCCTGCCTGTGCCATTAAACCCCTACAACTCATCCAGAACGCCGCAGCCCGTCTGGTGTTCAACCTTCCCAAGTTCTCTCACGTCACCCCGCTCCTCCGCTCTCTCCACTGGCTTCCAGTTGAAGCTCGCATCCGCTACAAGACCATGGTGCTTGCCTACGGAGCTGTGAGGGGAACGGCACCTCAGTACCTCCAGGCTCTGATCAGGCCCTACACCCAAACAAGGGCACTGCGTTCATCCACCTCTGGCCTGCTCGCCTCCCTACCACTGAGGAAGTACAGTTCCCGCTCAGCCCAGTCAAAACTGTTCGCTGCTCTGGCCCCCCAATGGTGGAACAAACTCCCTCACGACGCCAGGACAGCGGAGTCAATCACCACCTTCCGGAGACACCTGAAACCCCACCTCTTTAAGGAATACCTAGGATAGGATAAAGTAATCCTTCTCAACCCCCCTTAAAAGATTTAGATGCACTATTGTAAAGTGGCTGTTCCACTGGATGTCATAAGGTGAATGCACCAATTTGTAAGTCGCTCTGGATAAGAGCGTCTGCTAAATGACTTAAATGTAATGTAAATGTAAATGTCTGTCTCTCTCTCTCTCTCCATCATCCCCTGTCTGTCTCTCTCTCTCTCTCCATCATCCCCTGTCTGTCTCTCTCTCTCTCCATCATCCCCTGTCTGTCTCTCTCTCTCTCCATTATCCCCTGTCTGTCTCTCTCTCTCTCCATCATCCCCCATCTGTCTCTCTCTCTCTCCATCATCCCCTGTCTGTCTCTCTCTCTCTCCATCATCCCCTGTCTGTCTCTCTCTCTCTCTCTATCATCCCCTGTCTGTCTCTCTCTCTCTCTCTCCATCATCCCCTGTCTGTCTCTCTCTCTCTCTCATCATCCCCTCTCTGTCTCTCTCTCTCTCTCCATCATCCCCTGTCTGTCTCTCTCTCTCTCCATCATCCCCTGTCTGTCTCTCTCTCTCCATCATCCCCAGTCTGTCTCTCTCTCTCCATCATCCCCTGTCTGTCTGTCTGTCTGTCTGTCTGTCTGTCTGTCTGTCTGTCTGTCTGTCTGTCTGTCTCTCCATCATCCCCTGTCTGTCTCTCTCTCTCCATCACCCCTGTCTGTCTCTCTCTCTCTCTCTCTCTCTCCATCATCCCCCATCTGTCTCTCTCTCTCTCCATCATCCCCTGTCTGTATCTCTCTCTCTCTCTATCATCCCCAGTCTGTCTCTCTCTCTCTCTCCATCATCCCCCATCTGTCTCTCTCTCTCTCCATCATCCCCTGTCTGTATCTCTCTCTCTCTATCATCCCCTGTCTGTCTCTCTCTCTCTCTCCATCATCCCCTGTCTGTCGCTCTCTCCATCATCCCCTGTCTGTCTCTCTCTCTCTCTCCATCATCCCCTGTCGGTCTCTCTCTCTCTCCATCATCCCCTGTCTCTCTCTCTCTCTCTCTCCATCATCCGTCTGTCTCTCTCTCCATCATCCCCAGTCTGTCTCTCTCTCTCCATCATCCCCTGTCTGTCTCTCTCTCCATCATCCCCTGTCTGTCTCTCTCTCTCTCTCTCTCTCTCCATCACCCCATGTCTGTCTCTCTCTCTCCATCATCCCCTGTCTCTCTCTCTCTCCATCATCCCATCTGTCTCTCTCTCTCCATCATCCCCTGTCTGTCTCTCTCCCTCTCTCTCTCTATTAGTCCTGTCTCTCTCTCTGTCTCCATCCATCCCCCTTCCTCTTTCTCCTTCCCTCCCACCCTCCCTCCCTAATTCCTTTCTTCCTTCCCTCACTCCACCCCTTTCTTGCCCTCTCTCTCTCTCGCTCTCTCTTCCTGACTTGACAAAGAGGGTGTATCTGACCGCTGTATCTCCTATCCAAAGTTTACAACACAGTGGGTGGCATACTGCCATCTGCTATCCAGGGCAGTGAGCAGACTGCTTCCCTAGAACATTGTGACTGAGTGGAGGGGAGATTTCCATGAGTCTAATAGGTATCCCCTCCTCCACCCTCAGTGTACATTTGCATTCAGCACCAGTCAGTAGGACCTTCAATGGGCTAATCCAGCTTTGTCCCTGGTGGCTCATGATCTCTCCACCCCCTTAATGCACAGGTTCTGGGGCCCATTGGCCAGGCTGTCTGGGGGCCAACCTCCACTGACCCCCCTTCCTCCTGCGCTCCTCCCCTCTTCTCCCCTCTCCTCCCCACCTGTACCTAGAGGTCCTCGGCTGCTGCTTGGCATTGTGGGTGTGTAGGTGATGTGATGAGGAGTGTGTCAGTAACACACGGGAGATGTAGGAGATTGACAGAATGGATGCACACTAATCCTGTTTTGCACTTCTATGCTATCAGTAGTGTTGAAGGGGGTCTCAGCACCAGTGTTGAAGGGTGTCGCAGCCCCAGGGTTGAGGGGGGTCACAGCACCAGTGTTGAAGGGGGTCGCAGCCCCAGGGTTGAGGGGGGTCACAGCACCAGGGTTGAGGGGGGTCACAGCACCAGGGTTGAGGGGGGTCACAACCCCAAAGTTGAGGGGGATCACACCCCCAGTGTTGAGGGGGGTCACAGCACCAAAAGCATTAGGCCTGCTGGTTCAAAAAAATAAAAAAAATAAAAAATACAAACCATGTGAGACACACCATAATACCAAACATCTAAGTGTATGGTTTGTATTTTTTATCATAGATGACTAGGGAAATGTGGTTTAAGTGTGTGTGTGTGTGTGTGTGTGTGTGTGTGTGTGTGTGTGTGTGTGTGTGTGTGTGTGTGTGTGTGTGTGTGTGTGTGTGTGTGTGTGTGTGTGTGTGTGTGTGTGTGTGTGTGTGTGTGTGTGTGTGTGTGTGTGTGAGCAGGGAGGGCCCTTTGCCCTAACATAGTGCTGATGGTAACGATGAGACCTGTTCCCTGACCATATGGGTTTAGCTGGTGAATTAAGTAAATGGCCCGTGTCCCAGCTGGTGGCCTGTGTCTGAGGGCACCGGTGGCACAGCCTTCCACCCGCCCCTCTGCAACCCCCTGACCCACTGTGCTGCTGTCACTTGGAGGACGCCCCCCTTCCCCAGCCACAGCTACAGCATTTAGACAGTCAGCCCCTGTACACACAGGGAATATATATTGCCTAGTGGACTGAACGTATATATGCAAGTAGTAGGGGTCAACTAACGCAAACTGACTGACTGAACTCATGGACTATTACATAGAAAGTGATCAAATTTGTGGTATTGCAGCTGTCTCTGTTAGTTCCATTACTGAAGTAGTTACTGACGTAGTTACTGACGTAGATATTGACGTAGTTACAGACGTAGATACTGACGTAGTTACTGACGTAGTTACTGACGTAGATACTGACATAGTTACTGACGTAGATACTGGCGTAGATACTGACGTAGATACTGACATAGTTACTGACGTAGATATTGACATAGTTACAGATGTAGATACTGACGTAGTTACTGACGTAGTTACTGACGTAGATACTGACGTAGATACTGACGTAGTTACTGACGTAGATACTGACATAGTTACTGACGTAGATACTGGCGTAGATACTGACGTAGATACTGACATAGTTACTGACGTAGATATTGACATAGTTACAGATGTAGATACTGACGTAGTTACTGACGTAGTTACTGACGTAGATACTGATGTAGATACTGACGTAGTTACTGACGTAGTTACTGACGTAGATACTGACGTAGTTACTGACGTAGTTACTGACGTAGATACTGACGTAGATACTGACGTAGATACTGGCGTAGTTACTGACGTAGATACTGACGTAGATACTGCCGTAGATACTGACGTGGTTACTGGAGTAGTTACTGACGTAGTTACTGACGTAGATACTGGCGTAGTTACTGACGTGGTTACTGGAGTAGTTACTGACGTGGTTACTGGCGTAGTTACTGGAGTAGTTACTGACGTGGTTACTGGCGTAGTTACTGGCGTAGTTACTGACGTGGTTACTGACGTGGTTACTGGTGTAGTTACTGGCGTTGATACTGTTGTGGTTACTGACGTGGTTACTGGCGTAGTTACTGCCGTTGATACAGTCGTGGTTACTGACGTGGTTACTGGCGTAGTTACTGGAGTGGTTACTGACGTGGTTACTGGCGTAGTTACTGGAGTAGTTACTGACGTGGTTACTGGCGTAGTTACTGGAGTAGTTACTGACGTGGTTACTGGCGTAGTTACTGGCGTTGATACTGTCGTGGTTACTGACGTGGTTACTGGCGTAGTTACTGGCGTTGATACAGTCGTGGTTACTGACGTGGTTACTGGCGTAGTTACTGGAGTGGTTACTGACGTGGTTACTCCAAACTGAAACAGGAGGTGATGTTTATCCGAAGAGAAAGAAAATTTAACAGGAAAATCCTCATTTGAGATTATTTTCCGTTTTTTATTTACGATTGTTAAATCACTAGACAACATCATACAAATATCCTGTTTATGACATTTAGGTCAAAACAAAAACCCCTGAGGAGGTTGTCATGACGTTGGCCTGGGGGTAGGTTATTGACAGTCATAAATACCTCTTACCCCCTTTTTCCTCTCTATACCCTACTGATGTGACATTTGAAAACCCCTTGGTTAACATAGAGATTCTGGGAACATCAGAAGGTGGGGGGAAATGAAATATATTCTGGTAATCCGACCAATGGATCATATGCGGTGGTACTTAATGAATATGATGTCAGTTCAGTTGTCATCTGAGACATTTTCATCAATGATAGGATGACATAAACTCTACAGTGGAAAGTCTACACATCAGAGTTATCGGAGTCACATGGAATTGTTGTTCAATTTAAATGTTTGAATATAAAATTATTGGTGAAGAGATTAAACGTAATTTTAGCTTCCAAATGAGAGATTTGGGTTTTCATAAGGTTAGGGCTCTGCTCAATCAGTGGCCTGCCCCTGTGAAGAGACATGGGTTATAAAACTTTTCAGACACACCCTTCTCGCTCCCCTACATAAAGCCTTGACGAAAATGTAACCTCCAATTGACCACCAGAGATATTCTTCAAAGGACAAAGGACTCGGTTTGGCAACGCGGCCTTCCATCTACCACCAACCTACTGAAGCGCAGCTCAAAGTAAATATTTATTGCATTTTCCTTTTCCAAATCAGTGGTAGTTTAGAATGCATAAGATACTGTATTCACAATAGCACAGCTTCGCCCTTTATTCCTCAGTCTTCCCGCTCTTTCACTCAAACCCAGCCCCTTTTCTTTTGTGTAACCAGCTGTCATATCTGTTCAGCCCGCTAGGGACATTTTCCTTTATGACGTAATTTGTTATCAAGGTATAATTTATTCTGTGTTTTTGTAATTCTGTGTGATTAGTTAGGTATTTAGTAAATAAATAATTAAACCCAATTTTGTATTGCTGATTCAACTTATTAGCCAGGGTTCATGCAGATAACCAAGAATGTACAACTTTCAGATGAGACTGAATTAAGGTGACAATTAATATTGACTGCTATTGATGTAAAATATTACTAGGTCTTTAAGAGTTTATTTGGAAGATAACAGCTCTATAAATATTATTTTGTGGTGCCCCGACTCTCTAGTTAATTACATTTACATGATTAGCTCAATCGGGTAATATTAATTACGGAGAAAGGATTTTATAGAATAGCATGTCATATCACTTAATCCGGCATAGACAAAGACACGACAAGGTTCATCTGAGAATCTTTCCCAAGGACAGCACTTCTAAACATCTGCAGGGCTGGTATTCAATAAGAAACACATCAAACGCTCGGTTTCGACCCACGTATTTAGAGGAAGTAAAAACAGTGTGAGGCCTTGAGAGATCTCCAAAGAAATTACAACGAGAAACTGCAAAATATTCACGTCATTAAACCCTCATTTTAGGAGTCAGTCAACCAGACATGCCAATCAAGCGCCCTCTTTCAAATGCTAAGCGTTAATAAAGTCCCAGAAGAATGCCAACTCGATTGAGTTTCCCAGGATTCCTGCCTGGGCAAAGGGGGAGATGGAGGGGGGGGGGCTTGCCTACTGAGATGGGACGCGGTGCTATGGTGGTATAATTGTGAGCGATGCATGCCCTGATAATTATCACTGTGGAAGGTAATCTCCAAAGATTATGGCAGCTGTCAGGGGTAACAAGCCAGTGATTCCACGCCACATTACTGGTGAACCAATGGCTCTCCCTCTGCCTTTGAGACACAGTCTGTCTCATCTTGTTAAATACACACACACACACACACACACACACACACACACACACACACACACACACACACACACACACACACACACACACACACACACAGAGAGGAGTTTATACTGTACACGCTACAATAAGCTGTGTTGGATATATGTCTACTTTCAGCATCAACATGGCACTGAAACCCCACTTTAATTTCCCAGCAGCTCTGCAGGGTTAATTCTCTATCTTGTAACTGAGGACCCTGCCCGTACCCTAATGGACTGACAAATAGAGAATTTGTCTTGATTTTACAGTTTTTTTTACAATCCCTTTGGCACTAATTTCAGAACCTTGTGGTCATTTTTCAATACCCTAGACACAAAACTCAAAACGGTCATCACTTGTAACACAGGCTGTCCAATGTTCAAAACATTGCATTGTACATTCATATCTTTAAAGAAACCTTGCACTTGCAGAATCATTGGTTCAAATAACTAATTTACCATAAATACCATTGTTTCACTGTGTAGTTGTTCGTTCAATCATTAAATATTGTAGTACAAGGGCCTCCCGGGCGTCACAGTGGTCTACGGCACTGCATCGCAGTGCTAGCTGTGCCACCAGAGACTCTGGGTTCAAGCCCAGGCTCTGTCGCAGCCGGCCGCGACCAGGAGGTCTATGGGGCGACGCACAATTGGCCTAGCGTCGTCCGGGTTAGGGAGGGTTTGGCCGGTAGAGATATCCTTGTCTCGCGACTCCTGTGGCGAGCAGGGTGCAGTGCACGCTAACCAGGTCGCACATATTGGTGCGGATGGCTTCCGGGTTGGATGCGCACTGTGTTAAGAAGCAGTGCGGCTTGGTTAGGTTGTGTTTCGGAGGAGGCATGGCTCTCGACCTTCGTCTCTCCCGAGCCCGTACGGGAGTTGTAGCGATGAGACAAGACAGTAACTACTAACAATTGGATACCATGAAATTGGGGAGGAAAAGGGGGTAAAAAATAATAATAATAAAAAAGATATATTGTAGTACAAAATATGTGATACATGTTTCATTATGGTACTACACGTAAATACATCACTGTAAAAGGACTAGTAAAGAGAATACTACAGACACAGTGGAATCATTGAACAAAATCTGAAATGTATTGATGAAATACAATATAATCACGCATAGGTTTATAACTACTGTAAAACATCAACTGCAGTGTTCCTCACCTGGCTTACTGTAAAACATCAACTGCAGTGTTCCTCACCTGGCTTACTGTAAAACATCAACTGCAGTGTTCCTCGCCTGGTTTACTGTAAAACATCAACTACAGTGTTCCTCACCTGGCTTACTGTAAAACATCAACTGCAGTGTTCCTCACCTGGCTTACTGTAAAACATCAACTGCAGTGTTCCTCGCCTGGTTTACTGTAAAACATCAACTACAGTGTTCCTCACCTGGCTTACTGTAAAACATCAACTGCAGTGTTCCTCACCTGGTTTACTGTAAAAAGCTAAACAAAGGATGGATTACTGTACTTCTATATTTCCATCAACCCTGTCTTGTGGATTTGGCCACAGGTTCTCATCCACATCACAATGGATGCTTTCATCAACCAAACATCTTGGGAAGAATCTTCGGGCGAATCCAGGCCTGACACTGGTCTGCCGTGATGTCATTGCATGCGTCATCCATGGCCTGGAGAAGAGCGGCTTGTTCGTGAAGGCGCCTATCATATACCTTCCAATTGGGTTTTAGGAAAGGAGCGTATGGGGGTAAGTACAGGGTGGTAAATTGTGGATGGGCCTGAAACCATGCTTGCCCCATTTGAGCATGGTGGAACCTGACATTATCCCACACAATGACATAGGTCATGCCATCAGCTCTACAGACCTGATTTAGCTCATCAAGGACGGTTATATTCGAACAGCGAATCATGTGGCTGCCTGCAACTCAATATATAGAGTATATAGAGTAGAGAGCTTTAGATGTTGTTCGACCTAACATTAGAACGGGCAAGATGCGTAATCTAAGCAACTTTGACCGTGGTATGATTGTTGATGCCACACATGGTGATTCCAGCATCTCAGAAACAGCTGTCTTCCTGGGATTTCTATGCACTACAGTCTCTAGAGTTGACAGAGAATGGTGAGATAAACAAAACACAAAACTGTGAGCGGCAGTTCTGTGGGCAAAAACACCTTGTTAATGAGAGAGAGGTCAGAGGAGAATGTCCAGACTCATTCAAGCTAACAGAAAGGCCACAAATGATCAAATAACAGCTGTTTAAAACAGTGGTGTGCAGAAGGGCATCTCTTAACGTACAACACCGTGAATAATTCAGGCTGTTGTGGAGGCAAAAGGGGGTCCGACCCAGTACCAGATAGGTGCACCTAATAAAGTGGCCGGTGTAAGAAATGTCAAATTAATGTCAAATCTGAAAACATGGAAAAGTGGTACATGGGACCATAGAAACAGTGTCTGAAAAAGAAAGATGATGAAATATTACATCCATAGATAATGTCGTCCAATTGGTTCATGTTCCACGGTAATTGGTGTCAAAGGATTTCGTTATCCTGAAACTTTTGTGATCTAAACATGGAATATTGTTTGTCAGTTTCCATAAAACTATGCATTAAGAGTAACGCAACAGTTACTTATAATTTTGAGCAGTTGTATCAATTGATAGTTAGATCATTGTAATGAAATGAATAGACAGTCATTTCAGATGTAATGTGTGAATTACGTTTTGAAATGGTAATACATTGATGTAAAGTTGTGTCATTTTGAACCGGTGATTTTAGTTCAATGAACAAATAATCTTAGTTTTATGTGTATTGTATCCAAGCAATTGGAAAAAGTGTTAAAGTTTTGAAAAATGTGCATATGGTCATTGGTTGTGAGTTTTCTGTCTAGAGTTTTGAAAAATGACATCAAGGTTCCTGAAATTAGTGCCAGAGTGATTGTAAAAAACTGTAATTAATAACTTAACGTTCTGCCCCCTCCTCTGGCTTGATTCACACGTCAGGTACCCAGCATGCCTCCCGCGGGCACCTCAGCTGAGACCGCCGGGCCTTTTTGAAGAGAAGGGCAGGAGATGTGAAGCATGCCACTGAAAGGCTGGCAGGCAGGCCCCACAGGGACACTGCCATTCACAGGAGCTACTTAGTAAGTACCTCACTGTGCCAAGCGTGCCCCGCTAGGAGTGCCACTACACAGGGGTCAGGCCAGCAGGAGAAGGCCTCAGGAGGGCAGCAAGAGAGAGAGATGGACACAAATAAAGGTTCTGCCGCTATCGTTAAGAGTGTTATACACCACTGTTAAGAGTGTTATACACCACTGTTAAGAGTGATATACACCACTGTTAAGAGTGATATACACCACTGTTAAGAGTGATATACACCACTGTTAAGAGTGATATACACCACTGTTAAGAGTGTTATACACCACTGTTAAGAGTGTTATACACCACTGTTAAGAGTGTTATACACCACTGTTAAGAGTGATATACACCACTGTTAAGAGTGTTATACACCACTGTTAAGAGTGTTATACACCACTGTTAAGAGTGATATACACCACTGTTAAGAGTGTTATACACCACTGTTAAGAGTGTTATACACCACTGTTAAGAGTGTTATACACCACTGTTAAGAGTGTTATACACCACTGTTAAGAGTGATATACACCACTGTTAAGAGTGTTATACACCACTGTTAAGAGTGTTATACACCACTGTTAAGAGTGTTATACACCACTGTTAAGAGTGTTATACACCACTGTTAAGAGTGATATACACCACTGTTATATACACCACTGTTAAGAGTGTTATACACCACTGTTAAGAGTGATATACACCACTGTTAAGAGTGTTATACACCACTGTTAAGAGTGTTATACACCACTGTTAAGAGTGATATACACCACTGTTAAGAGTGATATACACCACTGTTAAGAGTGATATACACCACTGTTAAGAGTGATATACACCACTGTTAAGAGTGATATACACCACTGTTAAGAGTGTTATACACCACTGTTAAGAGTGTTATACACCACTGTTAAGAGTGTTATACACCACTGTTAAGAGTGTTATACACCACTGTTAAGAGTGTTATACACCACTGTTAAGAGTGTTATACACCACTGTTAAGAGTGATATACACCACTGTTAAGAGTGATATACACCACTGTTAAGAGTGTTATACACCACTGTTAAGAGTGATATACACCACTGTTAAGAGTGTTATACACCACTGTTAAGAGTGTTATACACCACTGTTAAGAGTGTTATACACCACTGTTAAGAGTGATATACACCACTGTTAAGAGTGTTATACACCACTGTTAAGAGTGATATACACCACTGTTAAGAGTGTTATACACCACTGTTAAGAGTGTTATACACCACTGTTAAGAGTGATATACACCACTGTTAAGAGTGATATACACCACTGTTAAGAGTGATATACACCACTGTTAAGAGTGATATACACCACTGTTAAGAGTGTTAAATTTGTGTTTTCTGCTGAGATATACAGTGGGGCAAAAAAGTATTTAGTCAGCCACCAATTGTGCAAGTTCTCCCACTTAAAAAAATGAGAGAGGCCTGTAATTTTCATCATGGGTACACTTCAACTATGACAGACCAATTTAGAAAAACAAATCCAGAAAATCACTTTGTAGGATTTTTAATGAATTTATTTGCAAATTATTGTTTGTCAAGCTTACCAGCTCCTGTCTTTTCCCAGCCTCTCGTTTTCTCGCCCTCCTGGTTTTTGACCATTGCCTGTCCTGAGGCCGCCCGCCTGACCACTCTGCCTGCCCTTGAGCCTACCTACCGTCCTGTACCTTTGCCCCGTCTGGATTTACGACCTCTGCCCGACCTGCCCCTGAGCCTGCCTGCCATCCTGTACCTTTGCCCCGTCTGGATTTACGACCTCTGCCCGACCTGCCCCTGAGCCTGCCTGCCATCCTGTACCTTTGCCTCTGTTACATCGACATGGTCTGCATCTGGGTCTTACCTTATCCCGATAGGGGAGAGGAAAATACTTTAAAATGACTAGAACCACATCTAAACTGTGTAGAAATTACAACGGACCTCCATACAGTATCTTGACTGTGTCCAGCTCGCTAATAATCACCAAAGTAAAAGCTGGACAGTCAGGGAGCATCGAAAATATAGACCGCGAGGAAACTCCACGCTACGGACCTGGTTGAAGACCGAATGGGCAAAAATGAATGTGACACCCCTAGTCTATAGCCTGCTGTAAAATCCTATTAATCAGCTCTTTATATTTCTCCCTATGTTCACACAAACAGATACTAAGGTTTAATATTGGTTTAATGTTATATTGTAGTGGCCACAACAATATCCATTGTTGTAAATGATAGGCATTCATAAAGAGTCTTAATAGGAGGTTGGTCCACCACCAACCAGAACAGCTTCCGTGCACCTTGACATAGATTCTATAAGTGTCTGGAACTCTATTGGAGGGATGCAACACCTTTCTTCCACGAGAAATTCCATCATTTGGTGTTTTGTTGATGGTGGTGGAAAAACGCTGTCTCAGGCGACGTTCCAGAATCTCTCTGTAAGTGTTCAGTTGGTTTGAGATCTGGTGACTGAGACGGCCAGGGCATATGGTTTACATCGTTATCATGCTCATCAAACCATTCAGTGACCACCCCTGTGGATGGGAGCATAGTCATCCCATAGCCATGGTAGCCAAAATAATGTCCTTCCCAGCATTATTATACATGACCCTAAGTATGATGGGAGGATAATTGCTTAATTACCTCAGGAACCACACCTGTGTTTAATCACCTGCTTTCAATATACTTTGTATCCCTCATGTACTCAAGTGTTTCCATTATGGACATAGCCACTCTTTGCTCCACTGTGCCCTGTTTTGAGTTGCAGATCATTAGCTCTGTTAACGTAAGTTCTTTATAATTTTGTGAAGTTTTAGGTAAATCTAATACAGAGAGAGAAAACCCTATCGAACAACCAGAGTCCTCTCTGATCCTTTTATTTACATACAATATCTGAAGTGATAAAGATGGTAATCTTCCATTCTTAGCATTTTGTCCATGTTCACTTTATGTTGGGCTGTGTGGAGGACTGCTGTGTGGAGGACTGTTGTGTGGAGGACTGCTGTGTGGAGGACTGTTGTGTGGAGGACTGCTGTGTGGAGAACTGCTGTGTGGAGGACTGTTGTGTGTGGAGGACTGTTGTGTGTGGACGACTGTTGTGTGTGGAGGACTGTTGTGTGGAGGACTGCTGTGTGGAGGACTGTTGTGTGGAGGACTGCTGTGTGGAGGACTGCTGTGTGGAGGACTGTTGTGTGTGGAGGACTGCTGTGTGGAGGACTGTTGTGTGGAGGACTGCTGTGTGGAGGACTGTTGTGTGTGGAGGACTGCTGTGTGGAGGACTGTTGTGTGGAGGACTGTTGTGTGGAGGACTGTTGTGTGGAGGACTGCTGTGTGGAGGACTGTTGTGTGGAGGACTGCTGTGTGGAGGACTGTTGTGTGGAGGACTGCTGTGTGGAGGACTGTTGTGTGTGGAGGACTGCTGTGTGGAGGACTGCTTTGTGGAGGACTGCTGTGTGGAGGACTGCTGTGTGGAGGACTGTTGTGTGTGGAGGACTGCTGTGTGGAGGACTGCTGTGTGGAGGACTGTTGTGTGGAGGACTGCTGTGTGGAGGACTGCTGTGTGGAGGACTGCTTTGTGGAGGACTGCTGTGTGGAGGACTGTTGTGTGTGGAGGACTGCTGTGTGGAGGACTGTTGTGTGGAGGACTGTTGTGTGGAGGACTGCTGTGTGGAGGACTGTTGTGTGTGGAGGACTGCTGTGTGGATGTGGATTCCTAATGAGGTTTTGACTCCAGTCTGAACACTGCACATTGTTTAGCCTGTTTATTTATTTATGACTGTTTGATGTATGTACGGAGCTGAGCTCATGATTCATCCCTTAACACAGACCCCTGATCAATATGCAAGATTACTGGTGGATTTGCTTTAATGTTATTGTTATTGAAAACATGGATACAATCCTCTCTCTCTCTCTCTCTCTCCACATTCCCACTTGATTGATGTCAGCACCGTATAAACCCAGGCTTTCTTTTAATTCTCTGAATAATTTGCATGTAGTCGTTGTGGCTTGTTGAAAATGTCTTGTTAAAAATTAAAGCGATTGTAATGCTAATACCGTCCCACGTGGGTCCAGAAGGCACATCAGGGCCAGATCTGTGAGGAACAAATGCAACTTCTTACAGACACCAGTGTTGAATAGTGATGAGGCCGTTGCTAACGCTCCCCCCTCAGCATCCTCTCAATGCCCTGTAGTTTACCTGTCTGTCTCTCTGTCAATCAAACACAGGGAGGAAGCGGTGCTCGAGCCGTGTTTTCTTCATTTCTGCCTCGACTCGTTTGATTCCGGGCCGACTTCACTGACGTGCCCTTCGTGTCGCACTGTATTTCTCACACTCAAACCCTCAGTCACACTCAAACCCTCAGTCACACTCAAACCCTCAGTCACACTCAAACCCTCAGTCACACTCAAACCGTCAGTCACACTCAAACCCTCAGTCACACTCAAACCCTCAGTCACACTCAAACCCTCAGTCACACTCAAACCCTCAGTCACACTCAAACCCTCAGTCACACTCAAACCATCTCACTCACACTCAAACCCTCAGTCACACTCAAACCCTCAGTCCCACTCAAACCCTCAGTCACACTCAAACCCTCAGTCACACTCAAACCCTCAGTCCCACTCAAACCCTCAGTCACACTCAAACCCTCAGTCCCACTCAAACCCTCAGTCACACTCAAACCCTCAGTCCCACTCAAACCCTCAGTCACACTCAAACCATCTCACTCACACTCAAACCCTCAGTCCCACTCAAACCCTCAGTCACACTCAAACCCTCAGTCACACTCAAACCCTCAGTCACACTCAAACCCTCAGTCACACTCAAACCCTCAGTCACACTCAAACCCTCAGTCACACTCAAACCCTCAGTCACACTCAAACCCTCAGTCCCACTCAAACCCTCAGTCCCACTCAAACCCTCAGTCACACTCAAACCCTCAGTCACACTCAAACCCTCAGTCACTCTCAAACCCTCAGTCACACTCAAACCGTCAGTCACACTCAAACCCTCAGTCACACTCAAACCCTCAGTCACACTCAAACCCTCAGTCACACTCAAACCCTCAGTCACACTCAAACCCTCAGTCACACTCAAACCATCTCACTCACACTCAAACCCTCAGTCACACTCAAACCCTCAGTCCCACTCAAACCCTCAGTCACACTCAAACCCTCAGTCCCACTCAAACCCTCAGTCCCACTCAAACCCTCAGTCACACTCAAACCCTCAGTCCCACTCAAACCCTCAGTCACACTCAAACCCTCAGTCCCACTCAAACCCTCAGTCACACTCAAACCCTCAGTCACACTCAAACCATCTCACTCACACTCAAACCCTCAGTCCCACTCAAACCCTCAGTCACACTCAAACCCTCAGTCACACTCAAACCCTCAGTCACACTCAAACCCTCAGTCACACTCAAACCCTCAGTCCCACTCAAACCCTCAGTCACACTCAAACCCTCAGTCACACTCAAACCCTCAGTCCCACTCAAACCCTCAGTCCCACTCAAACCCTCAGTCACACTCAAACCCTCAGTCACACTCAAACCCTCAGTCACACTCAAACCCTCAGTCACACTCAAACCATCTCACTCACACTCAAACCCTCAGTCCCACTCAAACCCTCAGTCACACTCAAACCCTCAGTCACACTCAAACCCTCAGTCACACTCAAACCCTCAGTCACACTCAAACCCTCAGTCACACTCAAACCCTGTCACACTCAAACCCTCAGTCACACTCAAACCCTCAGTCACACTCAAACCCTCAGTCACACTCAAACCATCTCTCACTCTCAACCCTTCGCTCACACTTAGCCCCTCACTCACACTCAAACCCTCACTCAAACCCTCAATCACATTCAATCCCTCACTCACATGCAAAACCACATTCAGTTTCAACTGCAACGATCAACACAATGTTATACACCACTGTCAAATTATATAAAATAGTTATAACATGGTTTATATTCACAACGTAGTTACAGCCTTCATTTAATAAAATATAATATAGAAGTAAAAATGGAGTGAAAGAAATGCACTTATCCTGGATATTAAGCAAAATAAGGCAACACTGATGCAGGTGTGATGAACAGCCAGGGATTGATTGACAGCTTGCATAATACCCTGGCTGAGGAGGAGTTTTATGGACACTTCGCTCAGGGCCAGTGAATTGTGTGTTATTCCAGAAGCAACTGTTTCACTCTATTCACCTCTATAGATCCCTACAGCCTCCTCAACATGAACGTCTTGGAGCCTTCCCAGCCCGCACCTTGTCTCTTGATTTATGGAGGAGTGTTGTTTTGTGCCCTCTGCAGAACAATCACTTCAGTTCATTGAGACATTCAGACTGAACATTTCTGAGGATGTTATCAAAAAAAATGTTTTATCTAGCCTCGACTCCCCATAGGAAGCTGGTCTGAGGTCAGTTTGGTCTTGATGATTATGGTTGGGTTTGGTTAAATTTATGAAGCTGCAGATCAGATCTCCATGTTTTACTAATGTAGAGAGCTCATCCGTTTTTTATGGTTATTTATTTACCCTATACAAATACAATCTCAATGATAAACATTCTTTGTTAAAAACTGGGTGGTTTGAGCCCTGATTTCTGATTGGCTGAAAGCCATGGTATATCAGACCGTATACCATGAATACATTTATATTTACTGCTATAATTACATTGGTAACCAGTTTATAATTAGGAAGTGTTTTTCCTATATTTAATTTTTATTTTTAGTCCCAGCCCCCGTCCCTGCAGGAGGCCTTTTGGTAGACCGTCAATGTAAATAAGAATTTGTTCTTAACTGACTTGCCTAGTTAAATAAAGGTTAAATAAAAAAATATTAAAGGCACATCAGGGGTTTGTGATATATGGCCAATATACCACGGCTACGGGCTGTGTCCAGGCACTCCGTGTTGCGTCATGCTTAAGAACAGCCCTTAGCCTTGGTATATTGGCCATATACCACACCTCCTCGGGCCTTATTGCTTAAATATAGCCATAAATGTGGTCCTCTGTGATGTTCTAATTATTTGGAACATAAGTGCCTGAATGAATGAAAACATATACAAATTGTTACTCATTTTATAGTTATTTTAAAAGCTATTAACAGTTTAGCGTTTACAAATAATAACGTTTTTGATACTTTAAATGCATTCAATTAAATCCAAGAACGCTTTTTTTTTTGGCAAGGAACACATTAGTGAATAATCTCTGCTGTTCACCCACCCAAAGGCCTGTACAACATTTCTCGTCAGTGCTGAATGACTGTTGACTACTCCACTGTTGTAGCACAAAGTGCAATGGACCGGCTTGCTTGAGACAAAATTACAAGCTACATGGAGAAAATGAGAACTAATTCGCCGCAGAGGATTCTGTGTTCGATATGAGCAATTATCATGAACGAGGAGGGATTAATTAGTTTGAGTTTCTTTTGGCAGTCTGGAGTGACATGAGGTACTCTCAGTGCACTCTCTTGGTGGTCCCTCAGTTCAGAGGCTCATGAATAAGACATTTGAAGAGCTTTCCTTGGGGGAATCGGCCCCTGTCTTTTCTTCACTCCTCACTGGGAAACTGTAGCACTCCCACTTTCACCGCCGTCATTATCATATTCTTTCTCTCTCTCTCTCTCTCTCTCTCTCTCTCTCTCTCTCTCTCTCTCTCTCTCTCTCTCTCTCCTCTCTCTCTCTCTCTCTCTCTCTCTCTCTCTCTCTCTCTCTCTCTCTCTCTCTCTCTCTCTCGCTCTCTCGCTCTCTCTCAATTCATTTCAATTTAAGAGCTTTATTGGCATGGGAAACACATGTTTACATTGTGAAATAGATAATAAACTAAAGTGAAATAAACAATGAACAGTAAACATTACATTCAAAAAAGTTCCAAAATAATAAAGACATTTCAAATAGTGTTGTAACGATGTACAAATAGTTAAAGTACAAAAGGAAAAATAAAAAAACAAATATGGGTTGTATTTACAAGGGTGTTTGATTTTCACTGGTTGACCTTTTCTTGTGGTAACAGGTCACAGATATTGCTGCTGTGATGGCACACAGTCGTATTTCACCCAATCGATATAGGAGTTTATCAAAATTGGATTTGTTTTCAAATAATTTTTGGGTCTGTGTAATCTGAGGGAAATATGTGTTTCTAATATGGTCATACATTTGGCAGGAGGTTAGGATGTGCAGCTCAGTTTCCACCTTATTTTGTGGGCAGTGAGCACATAGCCTGTCTTCTCTTGAGAGCCAACTCTGCCTACGGCGGCCTTTCTCAATAGCAAGGCTATGCTCACTGAGTCTATATAGTCAAAGTTTGGGTCAGTCACAGTTTAGGGCCAAATAGCATTCTAGTTTGCTCTGTTATTTTGTTATTTCCAATTTGTCAAGTAATTATATTTTTGTTTTCTTATAATTTGGTTGGGTCTAAGTGTTGCTGTTCTGGGGCTCTGTGGGGTGTGTTTGTGTTTGTGAACAGAGCCCCACTAATGCTTGATAGTTCAAATACATTTTTATTTATCACATGATTCGTAAACAACTGGTATGGACTGACACTGACAGTGAAATGCTTACTTACAGGCCATTCCCAGCGATGCAGAGAGAACAAAAGATAAATAATAAGAATGATACGATGTATAGACAATATGGACAGTATTAGAATATGTAGACTATCTGAAAAGTTGTATATGTACAGCAATAGTTAAATAGGATAGGCCTTGACTAGAATACATTATATACAAATGAAGTGTGTAAAACAGTATGTAAACGATATTAAGGTGACCAGTGTTCAATGACTATGTACATAGTGCAGCAGCCTCTAAGTCGCATGGTAAGGTAACTGGGTGGTAGTAGTGACAATGATTCAAGTTCAGGAAAGGCGGAGGCCGGCTAGTAGTGACTATTTAACAGTTTGATGGCCTTGAGACAGCGTTGATTGAACCTGTACTGATCTCGCCTTCTGGATGGTAGAGGGGTGAGCAGGCCATGGCTAGGGTGGCTGATGTCCTTGATGATCTTATTGACCTTCCTGTGACACAGGGTGCTGTAGATGTCCTGGAGGGCAGGTAGTTTGCACCCGTGATATTGTCGGGCAGACCGCACCACCCTCTGGAGAGCTCTGCGGTTGCGGATGGTGCAGTTGCCCAACCAGGCGGTGATACAGCCTTATAGGATGCTCTCAATGGTGCATCTGTAAAAGTTTGCATCTGTAAGAGTCTTAGGGGCCAAACTGAATTTCTTCAGCCTCCAGATGTGATTGCGGGTGTAACGAAATGCTTGTGTTCCTACAGTAGCTCCAACAGTGCAGTAATATCTAACAATTCACAACAATCATCATGAAGTGCTTTGAGAGACTAGTCAAGGACCATATCACCTCCACCCTACCTGACACCCTAGACCCACTCCAATTTGCTTACCGCCCAAATAGGTCCACAGACGATGCAATCTCAACCACACTGCACACTGCCCTAACCCACCTGGACAAGAGGAATACCTATGTGAGAATGCTGTTCATCGACTACAGCTCGGCATTCAACACCATAGTACCCTCCAATCTCGTCATCAAGCTCGAGACCCTGGGTCTCGACCCCGCCCTGTGCAACTGGGTACTGGACTTCCTGACGGGCCGCCCCCAGGTGGTGAGGGTAGGTAACAACATCCCCTCCCCTCTGATCCTCAACACGGGGGCCCCACAAGGGTGCGTTCTGAGCCCTCTCCTGTACTCCCTGTTCACCCACGACTGCGTGGCCACGCACGCCTCCAACTCAATCATCAAGTTTGCGGACGACACAACAGTGGTAGGCTTTATTACCAACAACGACGAGATGGCCTACAGGGAGGAGGTGAGGGCCCTCGGAGTGTGGTGTCAGGAAAATAACCTCACACTCAACAAAACTAAGGAGATGATTGTGGACTTCAGGAAACAGCAGAGGGAACACCCCCCTATCCACATCGATGGAACAGTAGTGGAGAGGGTAGCAAGTTTTAAGTTCCTTGGCATACACATCACAGACAAACTGAATTGGTCCACTCACACTGACAGCGTCGTGAAGAAGGCGCAGCAGCGCCTCTTCAACCTCAGGAGGCTGAAGAAATTCGTCTTGTCACCAAAAGCACTCACAAACTTCTACAGATGCACAATCGAGAGCATCCTGGCGGGCTGTATCACCGCCTGGTACGGCAACTGCTCCGCCCTCAACCGTAAGGCTCTCCAGAGGGTAGTGAGGTCTGCACAACGCATCACCGGGGGCAAACTACCTGCCCTCCAGGACACCTACACCACCCGATGTTACAGGAAGGCCATAAAGATCATCAAGGACATCAACCACCCGAGCCACTGCCTGTTCACCCCGCTATCATCCAGAAGGCGAGGTCAGTACAGGTGCATCAAAGCTGGGACCGAGAGATTGAAAAACAGCTTCTATCTCAAGGCCATCAGACTGTTAAACAGCCACCACTAACATTGAGTGGCTGCTGCCAACACACTGTCATTGACACTGACCCAACTCCAGCCACTTTAATAATGGGAATTGATGGGAAATGATGTAAATATATCACTAGCCACTTTAAACAATGCTACCTTATATAATGTTACTTACCCTACATTATTCATCTCATATGCATACGTATATACTGTACTCTATATCATCGACTGCATCCTTATGTAATACATGTATCACTAGCCACTTTAACTATGCCACTTTGTTTACTTTGTCTACATACTCATCTCATATGTATATACTGTACTCGATACCATCTGCTGTATGCTGCCCTGTACCATCACTCATTCATATATCCTTATGTACATATTCTTTATCCCCTTACACTGTGTATAAGACAGTAGTTTTGGAATTGTTAGTTAGATTACTTGTTGGTTATCACTGCATTGTCGGAACTAGAAGCACAAGCATTTCGCTACACTCGCATTAACATCTGCTAACCATGTGTATGTGACAAATAAAATGTGATTTGATTTGATTTGATTTTAATCCACACAAATCTAAAAGTAAAATAATGGAATTAAGAAATATAGAAATATTAGGACGAGCAATGTCGGAGTCCAGAACATAACTAACGTCCTCTCACTGTCAACTGTTTATTCTCAGCAAACTCAACATTGGTAAATATTTGTATGAACATAACAAGATTCAACAACTGAGACACAAACTGAAATGGAATAATGTGTCCCTGAACAAAGCGGGGGTCAAAATCAAAAGTAACAGTCAGTATCTGGTGTGGCCACCAGCTGCATTAACCTGTTACTCCTACCCCCTACTTTTTCGAACATTCTGTTAAAAATCGCGCAACATTTCAGCGCCCTGCTGCTCATGCCAGGAATATAGTATATGCATATGATTAGTATGTGTGGATAGAAAACACTCAGACGTTTATAAAACTGGTTAAATCACGGCTGTGACTATAACAGAACGTGCGTTTCATCGAAAAGTGCAGGAAAATCTGATCACTGAAAATGGAAATAAATATCCATGCGCCACTTCCAGGAATTGTTAAAGGTGAACCGAATTATGAAACGCTATTTTTTTTCAGTTTATCACACAGTCTTCATAGATCGATATCTAGGCTATATATGGACCGATTTAATCGAAAAAAATACCCAATAGTGATTATGGGACATCTAGGAGTGCCAACAAAGAAGATGGTCAAAGGTAATGAATGTTTTATATTTTATTGTGCGGTTTGTGTAGCGCCGACTATGCTAATTATTTTGTTTACGTCCCCTGCGGGTCTTTTGGGGTGTTACATGCTATCAGATAATGGCTTCTCATGCTTTCGCCGAAAAGCATTTTAAAAATCTGACTTGTTGCCTGGATTCACAACTAGTGTAGCTTTAATTCAATACCCTGCATGTGTATTTTAATGAACGTTTGAGTTTTAACTAATACTATTAGCATTTAGCGTAGCGCATTTGCATTTCCAGATCTCTAGATGGGACGCCTGCGTGCCAGGTAGGAGCAAGAGGTTAAGTACTGCAGTGCATCTCCTCCTCATGGACTGCACCAGATTTGCCAGTTCTTGCTGTGAGATGTTACCCCACTCTTCAACCAAGGCACCTGCAAGTTCCCGGACATTTCTGGGGGGAATGGCCCTAGCCCTCACCCTCTGATCCAACAGGTCCCAGACGTGCTCAATGGGATTGATATCCAGGCACTTCGCTGGCCATGGCAGAACACTGACATTCCTGTCTTGCAGGAAATCACGCACAGAACGACCAATATGGCTGGTGGCATTGTCGTGCTGGAGGGTCATGTCAGGATGAGCCTGCAGGAAGGGTACCACATGAGGGAGGAGGATGTCTTCCCTGTAACACACAGCGTTGAGATTGCCTGCAATGACAATAAGCTCAGTCCGATGATGCTATGACACACCGCCTCAGACCACCACAGACCCTCCACCTCTAAATTGATCCCGCTCCAGAGTACAGGCCTCTGTGTAAACATCACCCCTGGTGAGACAAAACCGTGACTCGTCAGTGAAGAGCACTTTTTGCCAGTCCTGTCTGGTCCAGCGACGGTGGGATTGTGCCCATAGGCGACGTTGTTGCCGGTGTTGTCTGGTAAAGCCTTGCCTTTACAACAGGCCTACAAGCCCTCTGTCCAGCCTCTCTCAGCCTATTGCGGACAGTCTAAGCACTGGTGGAGGGACTGTGCGTTCCTGGTGTAACTCGGGCAGTTGTTGTTGCCATCCTGTACCTGTCCCACAGGTGTGATGTTCGGATTTACCGATCCTGTGCAGGTGTTGTTACACGTGGTCTGCAACTGTGAGGATGATCAGCTGTCCGTCCTGTCTCCCTGTAGTTCTGTCTTAGGGGTCTCACAGTACGGACATTGCAATATATTGCCCTGGCCACATCTGCAGTCCTCATTCCTCCTTGCAGCATCGACTAAGGCACGTTAATGCAGATGAGCAGGGACCCTGGGCATCTTTCTTTTGGTGTTTTTCAGAGTCAGTAGAAAGGCCTCTTTTCTTTTCTTTTCGTCCTAAATTTTCATAACTTTGACCTTAGTTTCCTACCGTCTGTAAGCTGTTAGTGTCTTTAAACCTGTTACGGCTAGACGTTCCGCTAGCGGAAATTGCAGAGCGCAAAATTCAAATTAAAGTATTCGAAATATTTAACTTTCATAAAATCACAAGTGCAATACACCAAAATAAAGCTCAACTTGTTGTTAATCCAGCCACCGTGTCAGATTTCAAAAATACTTTACGGCGAAAGCTATTATCTGAGGACAGCACTCTACCATACAAACACATGAAAATCATATTTCAACCAAGCAGGTGCGACACGAAAGTCAGAAATAATGATATAATTCATGCCTTACCTTTGAAGATCTTCTGTTGGCACTCCAATATGTCCCAGAAACATCACAAATGGTCATTTTGTTCGATAAACTAATTTTTTATATCCCCAAAATGCCCAACGTTTATTTGGCGCGTTTGATTCAGAAAAACACTGGTTCCAACTCGCCCAACATGACTACCAATTATCTAATAAGTTAACTGTAAACTTGGTCCAAACAACTTTCCTCATCAATCCTTCGGTATCCTAAAACGTAAATAATCGATACAATTTAAGACGGAATATACTGTGTTCAATAGCGGATAAAATCAGAGTGGAGCGAGCTCTAGGTCGAGCGCCCCAAACAAAAGAGTCCACTTGGCTTGACACCAGGTCTGAACAGCCCTACTTCTTAATTTCTCAAAGGAAAAACATCAACCAATTTCTAAAGACTGTTGACATCTAGTGGAAGCCATAGGAACTTAAACCAGGTGCCTCATAAATCAAGTTACCCATCGAAAACCAATAGAAAACACAGTGAACTCAAAAAAATAATTTCCTGGATCAAATCAACATCAAATCAAATGTATTTATATAGCCCTTCGTACATCAGCTGATATCTCAAAGTGCTGTACAGAAACCCAGCCTAAAACCCCAAACAGCAAGCAATGCAGGTGTTGAAGCACGTTGGCTAGGAAAAACTCCCTAGAAAGGCCAAAACCTAGGAAGAAACCTAGAGAGGAACCAGGCTATGAGGGGTGGCCAGTCCTCTTCTGGCTGTGCCGGGTGGAGATTATAACAGAACATGGCCAAGATGTTAAATGTTCATAAATGACCAGCATGGACATATAATAGGTCTGGGACAGGTAGCACGTCCGGTGAACAGGTCAGGATTCCATAGCCGCAGGCAGAACAGTTGAAACTGGAGCAGCAGCACGGCCAGGTGGACTGGGGACAGCAAGGAGTCATCATGCCAGGTAGTCCTGAGGCATGGTCCTAGGGCTCAGGTCCTCCGAGAGAAAGAGAGAATTCGAGAGAGCATACTTAAATTCACACAGGACACCGGATAAGACAGGAGAAGTACTCCAGATATAACAAACTGATCCTAGCCCCGCAACACATAAACCACTGCAGCATAAATACCAGAGGCTGAGACAGGAGGGGTCAGGAGACACTGTGGCCCCATCCGATGATACCCCCTGACAGGGCCAAACAGGAAGGATATAACCCCACCCACTTTGCCAAAGCACAGCCTCCACACCACTATAATAATAATAATAATAATAATATATGCCATTTAGCTGACGCTTTTATCCAAAGCGACTTACAGTCATGTGTGCATACATTCTACGTATGGGAGAGGGATATCTTCAACCACCAACTTACCATCCTGAGACAAAGCCGAGTATAGCCCACAAAGATCTCCGCCACGGCACAACCCAAGGGGGGGCGCCAACCCAGATAGGAAGATCACATCAGTGACTCAACCCACTCAAGTGACGCACCCCTCCTAGGGACAGCATGAAAGAGCACCAGTAATCCAGTGGCTCAGCCTCTGTAATAGGGTTAGAGGCAGAGAATCCCAGTGGAAAGAGGGGAATGGGCCAGGCAGAGACAGCAAGGGCGGTTCGTTGCTCCAGAGCCTTTCCGTTCACCTTCACATTCCTGGGCCAGACTACACTCAATCATATGACCCACTGAAGAGATGAGTCTTCAGTAAAGACTTAAAGGTTGAGAACAAGTTTGCGTCTCTCACATGGATAGGCAGACCATTCCATAAAAAATGGAGCTCTTTTGGAGAATGCCCTGCTTCCAGCTGTTTGCTTAGAAATTCTAGGGACAATTAGGAGGCCTGCGTCTTGTGACCATAGCGTACGTGTAGGTATGTACGGCAGGACCAAATCAGAGACATAGGTCGGAGCAAGCCCATGTAATGCTTTGTAGGTTAGCAGTAAAACCTTGAAATCAGCCCTTGTCTTGACAGGAAGCCAGTGTAGGGAGGCTAGCACTGGAGTAATATGATACTTTTTTGGGGATCTAGTCAGGATTCTAGCAGCTGTATTTAGCACTAACTGAAGTTTAATAATATATATATATGCCATTTAGCAGACGCTTTTATCCAAAGCGACTTACAGTCATGTGTGCATACATTCTACGTATGGGTGGTCCCGGGAATCGAACCCACTACCCTGGCGTTACAAGCGCCATGCTCTACCAACTGAGCTACAGAAGGACTTTATTTAGTGCTTTATCCGGGTAGCTGGAAAGTAGAGCATTGCAGTAGTCTAACCTAGAAGTAACAAAAGCATGGATACATTTTTCTGCATAATTTTTGGACAGAAAGTTTCTGATTTTCGCAATGTTACGTAGATGGAAAAAAGCTGTCCTTGAAACAGTCTTGATATGTTCGTCAAAAGAGAGATCAGGGTCCAGAGTAACGCCGAGGTCCTTCACAGTTTTATTTGAGACGACTGTACAACCATTAAGATTACTTGCCAGATTCAACAGAAGATCTCTTTGTTTCTTGGGACCTAGAATAAGCATCTCTGTTTTGTCCGAGTTTAAAAGTAGAGTTTAAAAGTAGTGCAGCCATCCACTTACTTATGTCTGAAACACAGGCTTCTAGCGAGGGCAATTTTTGGGCTTCACCATGTTTCATTGAAATGTACAGCTGTGTCATCCGCATAGCAGTGAAAGTTCACATTATGTTTTCGAATGACATCCCCAATCCCCAATGGATGGTTTGTCCTATGGGTTTCGCCTGCCAAATCAGTTGTGTTATACTCACAGACGTTATGTTAACAGTGCTATAAACTTTAGTGTTTTCTATCCAAATCTACCAATTGTATGCATATCCTATCTTCTGGGCCTGAGTAGCAGGCAGTTTACTTTGGGCACGCTTTTCATCCGGACGTGAAAATACTGCCCCCTATCCCAAAGAGGTTTTAACAACCACGCATGTTCATTAATTTCTGGTTTATGGTTCATTGAACAAGCATGGAAAACAGGGTTTTAACCCTTTACAATGAAGGTCTGTGAAATTATTTGGATTTTTACAAATCATCTTTGAAAGACAGGGTCCTGAAAAAGGGAGGAGTTTATATATACAGAACCAGTCCAAAAGTTTGGACTTACCTACTCATTCAAGGGTTTTTCATTGTTTTTACTATTTTCTACATTGTAGAATAGTGAAGACATCAAAACTATGAAATAACACATATGGAATCATGTAGTAACCAAACAAGTGTTAAAGGAATCCAAATATATTTGAGATTTGAGATTCTTCAAAGTAGCCACCCTTTGCCTTGATGATAGCTTTGCACACTCATGGCATTCTCTCAACCCGCTCCATGAGGTAAGATAAATGACAAATAATGATAGTAGAAAGCTTTGGAGCACCTGAAATTACATTTTGGGCAAAAACTCCATCATTCATTGAATCAGATGACTCATTCGTCACAAAACCCATTGATATTGCCAACAACTTTAATGATAGGCAAGATTAGCAAACTTAGGCATGACATGCCAGGAACAAATGCTGACACTACACATCCAAGTATATCTGACCAAATTATGAAAGGCAAGCATTGTAATTTTGACTTCCGTAAAGTAACTGTGAAAGAGTGGAAGAGTTGAAAAAAATATGGTTGGCTATCAACAATGACAAGCCACTGGGTCTGACGACTTGGATGGGAAATTACTGAGGATAATAGCGTATGTATAAAACGTATAACTGGCTTAATTTTTCTGGACCCCAGGAAGAGTACTGTAGCTGCTGCCTTTGCAGTATTTAATGGGTATCCATAATGAATACAGTCGAAGCTCTGCTCTCGGCTTCCTGTAATCCATCAGCTCCTTTGTCTTGCTGATGTTGAGGGAGAGTTCAATCTGAGCCACTGGTTTATTCCCATTCTTTAACTTTATTTTGGGTTTGGGTTGAATAAGCCAATCCAACATATAATTTGTTAACTTGTGGCCAAGTTAATATGATATTGAATTGTGTTTGGTTGTCAACGCAACCACTGATAGCACTGATGAAACTATCCAATCAAAATATAAATCTCCTTCAAATGTTGATATTTGGTTGCGTTGACAACCAAACACAATTTAATATCACAAAATATCATCACATTTGAAATTAAACCAGAGCTTGAAACCCAAGGCCCATTTTATTTATCGTGGTCCTTCTGTAGCTCAGTTGGTAGAGCATGGCGCTTGTAACGCCAGGGTAGAGGGTTCGATCCCCGGGACCACCCATACGTAGAATGTATGCACACATGACTGTAAGTCGCTTTGGATAAAAGCGTCTGCTAAATGGCATATATTATTATTATTATTATTGTCTATTTTTAGTTTAATTCTGGGTTGAATTGGAACAATAGCTGTTGATGACTTTGCATATGTTATACAGGCTTGATGACATATGAGTGATAAAGTATGGTCACGTTTCATTGTGTCATGTATACTCCCCCTCCGGCCTCTAGGTCATCAGGCTGCTGATTATCCCACACAACAATCACCATCGTCTCGCGCACCTGCGCTTCATGACACTCACCTGGATTCCATCAATCAATCAATCAAATGTATTTATAAAGCTCTTCTTACATCAGTTGATGACACTTAGTGATGTACAGAAACTCAGCCTAAAACCCCAAACAGGAAGCAATGCAGGTGTAGTAGCACGGTGGCTAGGAAAAACTCACTAGAAAGACCAGAGGAACTATCCATCACTTCCTTGATTATCTTCCCTATATCTGTCTCTCCCCTTGGTTCTTTCCTCAGGTGTTATTGACTCTGTCTCATGACACTCCCCTGGACTCCATCCCCTCCTTGATTATCTTCCCTATATCTGTCTCTCCCCTTGGTTCTTTCCTCAGGTGTTATTGACTCTGTCTCATGACACTCCCCTGGACTCCATCCCCTCCTTGATTATCTTCCCTATATCTGTCTCTCCCCTTGGTTCTTTCCTCAGGTGTTATTGACTCTGTCTCATGACACTCCCCTGGACTCCATCCCCTCCTTGATTATCTTCCCTATATCTGTCTCTCCCCTTGGTTCTTTCCTCAGGTGTTATTGACTCTTTTCATGTCGGTGCGTTGTTTGTGTTTTGTGTTCATTGTTTATTTTCTTTATTGAAACACTCACTCCCTGAACTTGCTTCCCGACTCTCAATGCACCCGTTACACGTTTGATCTGTTAAACCTGGCCTTCAGAATGACTTCCACAGCATCAGTGAATCTATTTAGTTTTGAAGTGGAGCTCTCTCAGCAATCGTTCTCACAGCAATTGTTGTCACGATAGCTCATTGGTAATAGTCAGTGACAAACATCATCGCTAAGAAGAGTTGGGTTTGGCTATAACCCCAGATGGGAGACCAAAGGGTCGATGCATAGTTTCTCCAGCAGGAGGTGCTGCCCAGCTGTTATATTTTTCTGATAGTGGATATAACGTTGAAGATCTGACGTTGTTTTAAAAGGTACAAATTCAACATATTTAATTTGAGTTTTGTCTATGTTGAAATTTGGTTATGATTACGTAATCCTGTGGTTGAAATTTCACCCTCAAAACAACAGTTGATAACTTTTTTTAAATCCATTATATTTTCCAAGTAGATTCCACGTCACAATATGTAGACAAATTACGTGAGCAAAATTTTTATTCAACCAGTTTGTTCCCAGTGGGTATTTTATACAGATATAGGATCTTAATTTGTTCACGCTATTGCAGGAGAACTGCAGGACATGTTTTACTTGCAGTGTATTGAGGTTTGTAATTTCCACTTAGACATTTCAGAATTGATTTTAGCTTACGAAAAAAAATGTATCAAACCTTACAAACATGTCCATTAATTATAATACACATAATAATTCACAATTCCTGTTGCTGCAGAATTATTTTCCTGCTGTAGCAAACTGGCTCAAATTAACATCTGACATCTGGACATATTTTCTCCAGATAGCAGATTATCAAGTTGTTCTCAATCTCCCCCCTATGAAAGTCATGACATTGAAGGAAAAAAGTCGCCATTCAGGCCACAGCAGATTAAAGTAATTTGAGAGTTAATATCAGTCTGGGAACTGGTTCCAGTTCGAGCTCGTCAAGATTTACAAAATGATTTTTGAAAAAATCTAAATATACTGTGGAAAACCTGAAAGACTGACTCATTAACATTGAGATGTAAAGAAATCGTGAACACAACTCTTCTGAGATGACTTAAAACACCAAAAAGAGAGTGGAGATCTCCCAGTTCTGATGGTTGCCTTCCCAGGAGACAGTCATTTGGAGGATAGATGGGGTGGAATACCATAGCACATAAAATTCCACCGGCCTCCCACTGTTTCTCACTACAGTCTCTGACGGAACAAATAAGCACTGGTTGCCATGCAATGGCATTTTTTTAGAAAACTGTATTTTTGTGCGAGGAATAGATTCTTTGACAGAGAATTGACTCTCCTCTCACTGAGGCTTTATAGTGCAGTATATTTCAGGTGAAAAAGGTGAGTGAATAATGGTAATGAGGTCTAGTATAACAGTATGAATGGCTTGTTATTCACTTTCCCAACAATTAGATTATTGACTTTGGAAATAACATTCTTAAGTCAGGAAATCCTTTGGTTTGACGTTTGAGTGTTCAGGGTCCCAAGTTTAATTTTGTCAGACCATCACCATCACTCACTGTGGTTGTTCATTCCTCCAGAGGTACCATAGTCTTATCTTCACATACTCTGGATTTCTTATGTTCACATACTGTGGAATTCTTATCTTCACATACTGTGGAATTCTTATCTTCACATACTGTGGAATTCTTATCTTCACATACTGTGGAATTCTTATCTTCACATTTTTTTTATTTTTTTTATTTCACCTTCATTTAACCAGGTAGGCTAGTTGAGAACAAGTTCTCATTTGCAACTGCGACCTGGCCAAGATAAAGCATAGCAGTGTGAACAGACAGCACAGAGTTACACATGGAGTAAACAATTAACAAATCAATAACACAGTAGGAAAAAAAAGGGGAGTCTATACACAATGTGTGCAAAAGGCATGAGGAGGTAGGCGAATAATTACAATTTTGCAGATTAACACTGGAGTGATACATGATCAGATGGTCATGTACAGGTAGAGATATTGGTGTGCAAAAGAGCAGAAAAGTACATAAATAAAAACAGTATGGGGATGAGGTAGGTAAAAATGGGTGGGCTATTTTCCGATAGACTATGTACAGCTGCAGCGATCGGTTCGCTGCTCAGATAGCAGATGTTTGAAGTTGGTGAGGGAGATAAAAGTCTCCAACTTCAGCCATTTTTGCATTTCGTTCCAGTCACAGGCAGCAGAGAACTGGAACGAAAGGCGGCCAAATGAGGTGTTGGCTTTAGGGATGATCAGTGAGATACACCTGCTGGAGTGCGTGCTACGGATGGGTGTTGCCATCGTGACCAGTGAACTGAGATAAGGCGGAGCTTTACCTAGCATGGACTTGTAGATGACCTGGAGCCAGTGGGTCTGGCGACGAATATGTAGCGAGGGCCAGCCGACTAGAGCATACAAGTCGCAGTGGTGGGTGGTATAAGGTGCTTTAGTGACAAAACGGATGGCACTGTGATAAACTTCATCCAGTAGAGTGTTGGAAGCAATTTTGTAGATGACATCGCCGAAGTCCAGGATCGGTAGGATAGTCGGTTTTACTAGGGTAAGTTTGGCGGCGTGAGTGAAGGAGGCTTTGTTGCGGAATAGAAAGCCGACTCTTGATTTGATTTTCGATTGGAGATGTTTGATATGAGTCTGGAATGAGAGTTTACAGTCTAGCCAGACACCTAGGTATTTATAGATGTCCACATATTCAAGGTTGGAACCATCCAGGGTGGTGATGCTGGTCAGGCGTGCGGGTGCAGGCAGCGAACGGTTGAAAAGCATGCATTTGGTTTTACTAGCATTTAAGAGCAGTTGGAGGCCACGGAAGGAGTGTTGTATGGCGTTGAAGCTCGTTTGGAGGTTAGATAGCAGTGTCCAAGGACGGGCCGGAAGTATATAGAATGGTGTCGTCTGCGTAGAGGTGGATCAGGGAATCGCCCGCAGCAAGAGCAACATCATTGATATATACAGAAAAAAGAGTCGGCCAGAGGATTGAACCCTGTGGCACCCCCATAGAGACTTCCAGAGGACTGGACAGCATGCCCTCCGATTTGACACACTGAACTCTGTCTGCAAAGTAATTGGTGAACCAGGCAAGGCAGTCATCCGAAAAACAGAGGCTACTGAGTCTGCCGATAAGAATATGGTGATTGACCGAGTCGAAAGCCTTGGCAAGGTCGATGAAGACGGCTGCACAGTACTGTCTTTTATCAATGGTGGTTATGATATCGTTTAGTACCTTGAGCGTGGCTGAGGTGCACCCGTGACCGGCTCGGAATCCAGATTGCACAGCGGAGAAGGTACGGTGGGATTCGAGATGGTCAGTAACCTGTTTGTTGACTTGGCTTTCGAAGACCTTAGATAGGCAGGGCAGGATGGATATAGGTCTGTAAAAGTTTGGGTCCAGGGTGTCTCCCCCTTTGAAGAGGGGGATGACTGCGGCAGCTTTCCAATCCTTGGGGATCTCAGACGATATGAAAGAGAGGTTGAAAAGGCTGGTAATAGGGGTTGCGACAATGGCGGCGGATAGTTTCAGAAATAGAGGGTCCAGATTGTCAAGCCCAGCTGATTTGTACGAGTCCAGGTTTTGCAGCTCTTTCAGAACATCTGCTATCTGGATTTGGGTAAAGGAGAACCTGGAGAGGCTTGGGCGAGTAGCTGCGGGGGGCAGAGCTGTTGGCCGAGGTTGGAGTAGCCAGGCGGAAGCATGGCCGGCCGTTTAGAAATGCTTGTTGAAGTTTTCGATAATCATGGATTTATCGGTGGTGACCGTGTTACCTAGCCTCAGTGCAGTGGGCAGCTGGGAGGAGGTGCTCTTGTTCTCCATGGACTTCACAGTGTCCCAGAACTTTTTGGAGTTGGACCTACAGGATGCAAACTTCTGCCTGAAGAAGCTGGCCTTAGCTTTCCTGACTGACTGCGTGTATTGGTTCCTGACTTCCCTGAACAGTTGCATATCGCGGGGACTATTCGATGCTATTGCTGTGGAATTCTTATCTTCACATACTCTGGAATTCTTATCTTCACATACTCTGGAATTCTTACCTTCACATACTGTGGAATTCTTACCTTCACATACTGTGGAATTCTTACCTTCACATACTGTGGAATTCTTATCTTCACATACTCTGGAATTCTTATCTTCACATACTGTGGAATTCTTATCTTCACATACTGTGGAATTCTTATCGTCACATACTGTGGAATTCTTATCGTCACGTACTGTGGAATTATTATCTTCACATACTGTAACGGCATTCAGAGGTGGAAGAAGGATCGGACCAAAGTGCAGCGTGGTAAGTGTTCATGATGATTTATTCAAAACGAACTGAACACTGAAATATAAAATAATAAACGATGTGAACAAAACGAAAACCGAAACAGTACCGTGTGGCCCAAACACTCACATGGAAACAAACACCCACAAACCAAAAGTGAAACCCAGGCTACCTAAGTATGATTCTCAATCAGAGACAACTAACGACACCTGCCTCTGATTGAGAACCATACTAGGCTGAACACAAAAACCAACATAGAAAAACAAACATAGACTGCCCACCCCAACTCACGCCCTGACCATACTAAAACAAAGAATAAAATAACAGAACTATGGTCAGAACGTGACACATACTCTGGAATTGTAATCTTCATATTGCCAAAACCTCATCTTCCCTCTATAACTTCAGACGGAGACTGGGGGTAAGCCTGATGAACCAAACTACCCAATAATCCCCTCCATGAAGACTGGGGGTCAGCCTGATGAACCAAACTACCCAATAATCCCCTCCATGAAGACTGGGGGTCAGCCTGATGAACCAAACTACCCAATAATCCCCTCCATGAAGACTGGGGGTCAGCCTGATGAACCAAACTACCCAATAATCCCCTCCATGAAGACTGGGGGTCTGCCTGATGAACCAAACTACCCAATAATCCCCTCCATGGAGACTGGGGGTCGCCTGATGAATCAAACTACCCAATAATCTCCTCCATGAAGGCTGGGGGTCAACCTGATGAACCAAACTACCCAATAATCCCCTCCATGAAGACTGGGGGTCTGCCTGATGAACCAAACTACCCAATAATCCCCTCCATGAAGACTGGGGGTCAGCCTGATGAACCAAACTACCCAATAATCTCCTCCATGTAACTCACATTCACACATAATCAAACATGTTTTTTCTTGTATACAGAGTATATTATAATTCATATGCTTTGATTAACTGATTGAACAAACTTTTTTTTTTTTACTTATTTGTTTTCATAACAGCTTTTTTTGGATTCCAACCTCACCTGCACACCGTTTCTACCAGTTTTTTTTATCTGTACTGTTTTGTCTTTCACTTATTTTTGTTTGTGAATAAATAAAAACCTAAAACCTCTGTCTCTATCACTCACTGTGGTGGTTCATTCCTCCGTCTCGACCACTCACTGTTCTCAGTTAGCTGTGTGCAAAGGCTTTGTTTCAGAGTGTGTGACTATTTCGTGCATCCCAGCTCTACAACAAGAAATCTGATTCATTTTGAGCAACAGCTTTTGCTTCACGCTCTGATTTAACTGGCCTGCACTATGTCACAACCACTGAGAAGCATTGGATTATGTGGATTATTCAGCATCAGGGATGTCCGTTTCTAGTTGATTACGGTCATAAAGAGCGCTGACATGCGCCAAGGCTCTGGTTTAATGAAAGGAAAAGGGCTGGCGAGGAGCCTGTGTTTTTAGCACTGCTCAAAGTCCTGAGAACTCACGTCTGTCCCGGAGCAAGGCCAGAAAGAACCCCAGTGGGTTCTAACCAGGCCAGCTCCCCCTTAGCGCTGGGTGGAAAAGAACAGGACAACCAGGAGCCGGAAGATGGAGAAAGCTTTGCCAAAGTGCTGCTTCCCATGTCAGCGCCTCTGTGCTTCGCAGGGCTATGGCAAGCAGCACAGCATGAGAGAGAGAGAGAGAGAGAGAGAGAGAGAGAGAGAGAGAGAGAGAGAGAGAGAGAGAGAGATATGCCAAATATAATTTGTTTTTGTCCATCGCTTTCCTGAGAGAATGGCGCCATCTAGTCTGAGCAGAGAAAAAACTGTGCACAATCTGTATAATGTCAACACGGTCACAATGGACACAGTTATGATATCATTCAGAAGAGCTTTGAGAGTCCATAACACATTATGAAGAATGTCTATAGGTAGTCAAATGCAGTCATGGTAGCCTAGTGGTTAGAGCATTGGACTAGTAACCGGAAGGTTGCAAGTTCAAACCCCCGAGCTGACAAGGTACAAATCTGTCGTTCTGAACCTGAACAGGCAGTTAACCCACTGTTCCTAGGCCATCATTGAAAATAAGAATTTGTTCTTAACTGACTTGCCTAGTTAAATAAAGGTACAAAAAATTGTCATGTTCTCGGCCTCATGGGTGGAATATTATGAATAATATCTAATTTCCTAATTAATCAACATTATTTATTTATTTTAAGCAAAAAAGACTGTGTTTCTATGTCAAATGTCTTTAAAAATATATATATTTCAGTCTTCCGTGATGTATATAAAGTGTAATGTTGGGATGCAAGTGCAAAATGTAATACATTTCAACTCAATATCTGACATGGTGACTGGAACAAATTGCAAAAATCGCTGAAGCTGGAGACTTTTATCTCCCTCACCAACTTCAAACATCTGCTATCTGAGCAGCTAACCGATCGCTACAGCTGTACATAGTCCATCGGTAAATAGCCCACCCAATTTACCTACCTCATCCCCATACTGTTTATAGTTATTTACTTTTCTGCTCTTTTGCACACCAATATCTCTACCTGTACATGACCATCTGATCATTTATCACTCCAGTGTTAATCTGCAAAATTGTATTATTCGCCTACCTCCTCATGTCTTTTGCACACATTGTATATAGACTGCCCATTTTTTCTACTGTGTTATTGACTTGTTTATTGTTTACTCCATGTGTAACTCTGTGTTGTCTGTTCTCACTGTTATGCTTTATCTTGGCCAGGTCGCAGTTGCAAATGAGAACTTGTTCTCAACTAGCCTACCTGGTTAAATAAAGGTGTTCTCAACTAGCCTACCTGGTTAAATAAAGGTGAAATAAAAAAATCAAAAAATAAAATGGTACAGGTGTCTTCTTTTTTTAAAGACCATAACCATGTGTGTGAGGTCTATACTTTTATTTAAAAGTAGATTTGTTTAAGACCGCCAAGAAACACGGTGTGACCCTGATTTAGTCCACTGCAGTAAAAGATTAACCTTGATTTTATCTTTCATTCACAAAAAATTGTTCCCTCAAAGTAAGACACAATGCAGATTGTGTATCGTGACTCAGATGCTCAGGTATCTGAATAAGCAGAATCACTTTTGTTTTATACCTATATGTTTTAAGGCTATGTGTGTTTCCCTCGTGAATCCTTTGTTATAGATTATATATATAACTACACACACAGGGAACAGTAATGAACTTCAGACTATGCTATTTCCTGTGTTGTTCTTTTCCTCTGCGCTGGAATATCCTCTTTGCGTCCTAAATTACTGCTACATCTGCACAGGCATTTCCTGCCTGACCTTGAGCCAGGCTCCCGCGCACCCTCAAAGTGACGGGGGAATCACTGACAGCCAAGGACACGCATCTGCACGGACAGAGGACGGACTGCCACAACAGGCATACACTACTAACAGTAGGGCGAGGTGAAAAATAGTAGGCTTTACAACACAGTCTAATATTTTATAATTGCAGTAGACTAAAAATGTATGCTTTATAAATAGAAGGGGTTATTCAATATTTGAGTTGCTGAGTATGAGGGATATATTTCATTATTATTTTTTTTTTTCCATTTAGTAGACGCTCTTATTCAGTACGACTTACAGGAGCAATTCAGTCATTCGTACCAGCGACCTTTCGGTTACTGGCCGAGCGCTGTTAACTGCTAGGCTCCCTGCCGCCCAGATCTCAGGTGATCTGTAGGAAGTCAAGTTCACATTACTCTCTCAACATAGATCTAATTTTCTCTGGAACATCATCTATACAGATGTAGGATCTTAATTTGATCACCCTGTTGCAGGAGAACTTGTAGTGGACTTTAGGTTTAATAAGGCTTTTGAAGTTTGTCATTTCCACTTTGAAATTTCAGACTGCTTTCCCTTACAAAAAAATGTATCAACCCCTACAATCATGTCCATTAATTATAATCCACATAATAATTCACATTTCCTGTTGCTGCAGGATTA
>NC_068431.1:11404212-11526712 GCF_023373465.1 Oncorhynchus keta
ACAGCTGTATAAAATCGAGCACACAGCTATGCAATCTCCATAGACAAACATTGGCAGTAGAATGGCCTTACTGTGAACAAGACTTTCAACATGGTACCATCATAGCGTGTCACCTTTCCACCAAGTCAGTTTGTCACATTTCTGCCCTGTTAGAGTTGCCCCGGCCAACTGTAATTGCTATTATTGTGAAGTTGAAACATCTAGGAGCAACAACAGCTCAGCCGCGAAGTGGTAGGCCACACAAGCTCACAGAAGGGGATTGCCGAGTGCCGAAGCTCGTTCTGTGAGTGTTGCAACACTCACTACCGTGTAGGAGCTTCGTTAGGAGCTTCATGAAATGGGTTTCCATGGCAGAGCAGCCGCAACACAAGCCTAAGATCACCATGCGCAATGCAAAGCATCGGCTGGAATGGTGTAAAGCTTGCCGCCATTGGACTCTGGAGCAGTGGAAACGTGTTCTCTGGAGTGATGAATCACGCTTCACCATCTGGCAGTCTGACTGACAAATCTGGGTTTAGCGGATGCCAGGAGAAAGCTACTTGCCCTAATGCATAGTGCCAACTGTAAAGATTGGTGGAGGAGGAATAATGCTCTGGGGCTGTTTTTCATGGTTCGGGCTAGGCCCCTTTGTTCCAGTGAATCTTAAATCTACAGTATACAATGACATTCTAGACAATTCTGTCCTTACAACTTTGTGGCAACAGTTTGGGTAAGGCCCTTTCCCATTTCAGCATGACAATGCCCCTGTGCACAAAGCGAGGTCCATACAAAAATGGTTTGTCGAGATCGGTGTGGAAGAACTTGACTGGCCTGCTCAGAGCCCTGACTTCAACCCTATCGAACACCTTTGGGATTAATTGGAACGCCGACTGTGAGGCTAGACTAATCGCCCGAATAGCAGTGCCCCACCTCATTAATGCTCTTGTGGCTGAATGGAAGCAAGTCCCAGCAGCAATGTTCCAACATCTAGTGGAAGGTGTTCCCAGAAGAGTGGATGCTGTTTTAGCAGCAAAGGGGGGGACCAACTCCATATTATGGAATGGAATGATATGTTCGACGAGCAGGTGTCCACATACTTGTGTTAATGTAGTGCATCTCCAATGCTTAGTGAAAGTGGGTGAGACCCCATACTATGTGAATTTCATTAAGCATTTTTCTACGGCTGGCCATGCTTTCCACCTGGCTACCCCTTCCCCGGTCAACAGCACTGCACCCCCCACAGAAACTCGCCCAAGCCTTCCCCAGACAATCTGGACCCTTTCTTTCTAAAATTATCTGCCGAAATTGTTGCCACCCCTATTACTAGTCTGTTCAACCTCTCTTTCGTGTCGTCTGAGATTCCCAAAGATTGGAAAGCAGCTGCGGTCATCCCCCTCTTCAAAGGGGGGGAATACTCTTGACCCAAACTGCTATAGACCTATATCTATCCTACCCTACCTTTCTAAGGTCTTCGAAAGCCAAGTCAACAAACAGATTACCGACCATTTTGAATCTCACCATACCCTCTCTGCTATGCAATCTGGTTTCAGAACTGGTCATGGGTGCACCTCAGCCACGCTCAAGGTCCTAAACGATATCTTACCCGCCATCGATAAGAAACATTCCTGTGCAGCCGTATTCATTGATCTGGCCAAGGCTTTCGACTCTGTCAATCACCACATCCTCATCGGCAGACTCGACAGCCTTGGTTTCTCAAATTGCCTCGCCTGGTTCACCAACTACTTCTCTGATAGAGTTCAGTGTGTCAAATCGGAGGGTCTGCTGTCCGGACCTCTGGCAGTCTCTATGGGGGTGCCACAGGGTTCAATTCTTGGACCGACTCTCTTCTCTGTATACATCAATGATGTTGCTCTTACTGCTGGTGAGTCTCTTGTCCCTCTATGCAGACAAACCATTCTGTATACTTCGGGCCCTTCTTTGGACACTGTGTTAACAACACTGTGTTAGCCATTCAACTCTCCTTCTGTGGCCTCCAATTGCTCTTAAATACAAGTAAAACTAAATGCATGCTCTTCAACCGATCGCTGCCTGCACCTGCCCGCCTGTCCAACATCACTACTCTGGACGGCTCTGACTTAGAATACGTGGACAACTACAAATACCTAGGTGTCTGGTTAGACTGTAAACTCTCCTTCCAGACCCCCATCAAACATCTCCAATCCAAAGTTAAATCTAGAATTGGCTTCCTATTCCGCAACAAAGCACCCTTCACTCATGCTGCCAAACATACCCTTGTAAAATTGACCATCCTACCAATCTTCGACTTCGGCGATGTCATTTACAAAATAACCTCCAATACCCTACTCAAGAAATTGGATGCAGTCTATCACAGTGCCATCTGTTTTGTCACCAAAGCCCCATATACTACCCACCATTGCGACCTGTACGCTCTCGTTGCCTGGCCCTCGCTTCATACCTGTCGCCAAACCCACTGGATCCATGTCATCTACAAGACCCTGCTAGGTAAAGTCCTCCATTATCTCAGCTCGCTGGTCACCATAACATCACCCACCTGTAGCACGCGCTCCAGCAGGTATATCTCTCTGGTCACCCCCAAAACCAATTCTTCCTTTGGCCGCCTCTCCTTCCAGTTCTCTACTGCCAATGACTAGAACGAACTACAAATATCTCTGAAACTGGAAACACTTATCTCCCTCACTAGCTTTAAGCACCAGCTGTTAGAGCAGCTCACAGATTACTACAGCTGTACATAGCCCACCTATAATTTAGCCCAAACAACTACCTCTTTCCCAACTGTATTTTATTTATTTATTTATTTTGCTCCTTTGCACCCCATTATTTTTATTTCTAGATTGCACATTCTTCCACTCCAGTGTTTTACTTGCTATATTGTATTTACTTCGCCACCATGGCCTTTTTTTTGCCTTTACCTCCCTTCTCACCTCATTTGTTGACATCGTATATAGACTTGTTTCTACTGTATTATTGACTGTTTGTTTTACTCCATGTGTAACTCTGTGTCGTTGTATGTGTCGAACTGCTTTGCTTTATCTTGGCCAGGTCGCATTTGCAAATGAGAACTTGTTCTCAACTTGCCTACCTGGTTTTAAATAAAGGTGAAATAAAAAATAAAATAAAAAATACTAGTTCCTTTGTCTAAGATCGAGGCATCACAGTAAAGATGTACTAAGGTGATGCTGAAGTTAACCAAGAGTAGAGTATCAATCTTTGTATATTTATGTTAATCAGCTTAAAAACTATTGACTCCATCAGATCTGCTGTGAGAGAGATAGAGAGGAGAGCAGAATTGGTATCTATCCAAACACATGTGTAGTGTATTTATTAGCTGTAGTCTTACTTGGTTATGATTAGTAATGCCTGTTGACGGTGCTCTGAGGGACTGTGTTCCGTTAGGGTACCATTCTCATCACCATGGCGGCGAGTGGGAGACAGAGAACGTTCACGAGGGCCCTGATTGGCCTAGACAGCTGATGCATATGCCACATAAAATATTAATGCTCTGTGAATTCAGTGTTTCCGTAGTTGCTCTTTTTTAGGTTCAAGTTTACTAATGCTGAGAATTACTAACGCTTACTAATGCTGAGAATACAGCAACATCATGTTCTGCAGGGTTGTTTTGTGATTACCGTGGACACCATCAACAAGATACAGTATTTGAAATAAGTTTATTAAGCCCTGTTGACATTGGCAGTTTCAAGTGAATCAAATCCTATTTATTTGTAAATCCGGTTTGAATTTGTTATTTTTTCCGCAACGTTTTGGGGGGCTGCGCTACAGACACTGTATCGGTCTGCTAATACAGGACTATTAAAGCTCCACTACTTTTGGGATCAAAACAAAAAAAACACAACAACAACCAAACTATATAGACTGTATATACATGTTTCTTTTTATGGGGTGCTGCAACATCCTCAGCACCCTTACTTCTCACAGCTATGCCGTTGTTACTATGACAACTAGCGTAACATTGTGATCAAATGACTTCTGTCTGAACGCACACAAATCCGATTTGGTCACATGTGACTTGCTGTTTGGCCAGTTAGTATTCCACAACTGATTTGAGCATCACACTGCAGTGTGAACAAGGCTTTCGTCTCTCACTCCTGTCTTATTGTACTAGGCTGACTCCTCCGCAAACCTATAAATACCTAGGTGTCTGGCTAGACTGTAAACTTCCAGACTCACATTAAACATCTCCAATCCAAAGTTCAATCGAGAATCGGCTTCCTATTTCGCAACAAAGCATCCTTCACTCATGCTGCCAAACATACCCTCGTAAAACTGACTATCCTACTGATCCTTGACTTCGGCGATGTCATTTACATAATAGCCTCCAATACCCTACTCAGCAAATTGGATGTAGTCTATCACAGTGCCATCCGTTTTGTCACCAAAGCCCCATATACTACCCACCACTGCGACCTGTATGTTCTCGTTGGCTGGTCCTCGCTACATATTCTTCGCCAAACCCACTGGCTCTGGATCATCTATAAGTCTTTGCTAGGTAAAGCTCCACATTATCTGAACTCACTGGTCACTATAGCAACACCCAGTCGTAGCACACGCTCCAGCACACGCTCTGGTCACCCCCAAAACCGCCTCTCCTTTATTGCTGCCAATGGCTGGAACGAAGTACAAAAATCTCTGAAACTGGAAACACTTATCTCCCTCACTAGCTTTAAGCACCAGCTGTCAGAGCAGCTCACAGATTACTGCACCTGTACATGGCCCATCTATAATTTAGCCCAACAACTACAACTACCTCTCCCCTACTGTATTTATTTATTTATTTTGCTCCTTTGCACCCCATTATTTTTATTTCTACTTTGCACATTCTTCCACTGCAAATCTACCATTCCAGTGTTTTACTTGCTATATTGTATTTACTTCGCCACCATGGCCTTTTTTTGCATTTACCTCCTTTATCTCAACTAATTTGCTCACATTGTATATAGACTTATTTGTCTACTGTATTATTGACTGTATGTTTGTTTTATTCCATGTGTTGTGTTGTTGTATGTGTCGAACTGCTTTGCTTTATCTTGGCCAGGTCGCAATTGTAAATGAGAACTTGTTCTCAACTGGCCTACCTGTTCTCAACTGGCCTACGTGCCCAACTGGCCTACCTGTTCTCAACTGGCCTACCTGGCCAACTGGCCTACCTGTTCTCAACTGGCCTACGTGCCCAACTGGCCTACCTGTTCTCAACTGGCCTACCTGGCCAACTGGCCTACCTGTTCTCAACTGGCCTACGTGCCCAACTGGCCTACCTGTTCTCAACTGGCCTACCTGGCCAACTGGCCTACCTGTTCTCAACTGGCCTACCTGGCCAACTGGCCTACCTGTTCTCAACTAGCCTACCTGGCCAACTGGCCTACCTGTTCTCAACTAGCCTACCTGGCCAACTGGCCTACCTGTTCTCAACTGGCCTACCTGGCCAACTGGCCTACCTGTTCTCAACTGGCCTACCTGGCCAACTGGCCTACCTGTTCTCAACTGGCCTACCTGGCCAACTGGCCTACCTGTTCTCAACTGGCCTACCTGGCCAACTGGCCTACCTGTTCTCAACTGGCCTACCTGGCCAACTGGCCTACCTGTTCTCAACTGGCCTACCTGGCCAACTGGCCTACCTGTTCTCAACTGGCCTACCTGGCCAACTGGCCTACCTGGCCAACTAGCCCACCTGGTTAAATAAAGGTGAAATAAAATACATTTAAAAATAAGTATAAGGCTTAAGCAGACAGACAGACAGACAGACAGACAGACAGACAGACAGACAGACAGACAGACAGACAGGCAGGCAGACAGACAGAACAAGAAGAAGCACAGAGTGACAGCAAAGAAGATGCTGAGACAGACAGCACAAAAGAGATAAAAAACAGTTGGCAGTTGGCAGTGATGTGGACTGGTGTGGAGAAAATGCCATGACCAAATTCTTGTCTCATTCCCCCATGATGAAAGTGCTCTCCCTATCTGAACTCCCTGAGCTCCCCTGCTCCGATCACTCCATGGCACTGAGCTCATCAGTCATGCTGCAATGGGATGTGACGTGGGCGTGTCGGGGACTTGTGATGCCATATGTGAAACAGTTAAACCCCTAACAGCTCTCAGATGGCGAGATGGAGGATGGGAGATTGCCAAAGGCTCCCTCTCTATCTCCCCCCAAGCTCAATCCGCCATGACACCCTCGCAGTCCTTCTGTTACTATAGTAGTGCCTGGGATACACCATGGAACAGAACCACATGCTCTGGAGTCCATACAAACCTCTCACATCTCTCCATAACGGAACATGCAAACACACCGACTGTCCCACGACATAAACCATCACCCCCCCATCCGCCCCCATCCTCCTTTCTCTCCATCGGCCCGAACCCAACATGAACACACCCCACCCCACCGTTTATTCACTATGGCAGGTCTACAACCAAGACGGTAAGCCTTACAGTTTTGCCTGGAGGCATTATCCAATTCTGCACTGTTTCCTATCCTAACTGTCAACCCTGAACATTTTCACTTCTTTTTTTTGTTGCAATCAAGTACTTTGAGCTTGGTGGTGAAAACCTATGTATCCTCTGGGGTGCAGTAGGCTGGAGGAAGTGGTTTGAGAGGGTAATTCCAGCTCCAGTGCCTAAACTGCCATGGTTCCACAAACAACACATTCTCTCCTGGGTTTCTAGTGTTTCTGCATTTCACTATGGGATATGTTGGCTCTTGCCCAATTTTTCAGTTTTTGATTTGTTAAAAAAGTTTGAAATATCCAATAAATGTCGTTCCACTTCATGATTGTGTCCCACTTGTTGTTGATTCTTCACAAAAAAATACAGTTTTATATATTTATGTTTGAAGCCTGAAATGTGGCAAAAGGTCGCAAAGTTCAAGGGGGCCGAATACTTTCGCAAAGCACTGTAGTTGTATCATATTCAATATAATGTATCCTTACACTCTTAGAAGAAAAGGTGATATGTAGAACCTTAAAAGGTTCTTCGACTGTCCACATAGGAGAACCCTTTTTGGTTGCAGGTAGAAAGAACCCTTTTTCGGTTCCCTGTAGATATAACTTTCTACAAAGGGTTCTACATAGAAACCAAAAAGATTCTACCAGGAACCCCAAAGGGTTCTCCTATTGGGACAGCTGAAGAACCCGTTTGGAACCCTTACAGCAACGCTGTAGCTGTGTCTCTTCTAAGTTCTCGAATAGTCATCATGTCCACGGAATCTGTAGTGTACTGTTGCATCCTGTCCTACTAGAGGTTAAGTGCAGAGTCTCTTTAACCTATTACATCTCTCTGTTGTTCCATAGATTTCCTCTCTCCGTCCCTACTTGTATTCATATAGAGCAGGCCCTATGATCTATGAAGTCTGTTTTCCTTTATACTTAATGCCAGCTCCTCACATTCCAGAAAATGCACAGGGAAAGATGTTCCTTCAGCGGACTAAGATTTAAACCTACATAAACACAATCGCCTTAATTTATGTCAAAGGCTCTTTAAATTGACAGCCTGAAAACAATTAACACCTTTTCTCCAACATGTCTTGCTTTCCCTCTGGCATAAGAAGCAATAATATTTATTTTTGCCTGCAGCGTCATGGGTCACATCAACTCGATTAGAGATTACTGCTCTGGCAAACAGGGTTTTCAACACCTAGTGTGTGCGGTGAGGAACCAGCTTGACAAGGCAGTTAAGAATGTATACTCTCTGCTTTGGGAGAGATGCTGTTTTTTCCTCTCCCGGAGCAATTCCCATGCCTCTGAGGCTGTCTGCCTGCCCGCTTGATGTAAATCGTATGCAGGGAAAACGTCTCTCTGCACAGCGTACAGGCAATGAGACGATGTACACACAAGATATTTAGGAATAGTTTTTCAATGACTTCATTCTAGCTGGTGTTGAAACAAGTTCAATATTACTTGTCTTATCTTTGTATGATGCTGATGTGTAGTATCAATATTTATTTACATTGTAAACTCAGCAAAAAAAGAAACGTCCTCTCACTGTCAACTGCATTTATTTTCAGCAAACTTATCATGTGTAAATATTTATATGAACATAACAAGTTTCAACAACTGAGACATAAACTGAACAAGTCCCACAGACATGTGACTAACAGAAATGGAATAATGTGTCCCTGAAAAAGGGGTGGTCAAAATTAAAAGTAACAGTCAACAGTACTGAGTTGCTTCTCCTCCTCATGGACTGCACCAGATTTGCCAGTTCTTGCTGTGAGATGTTACCCCACTCTTCCAGCAAGGCAAATGCAAATTCCCTGACATTTCTGGGGGGAATATCCCTAGCCGGTGATGTCTGGTGAGGACCTGCCTTACAACAGGCCTACAAGCCCTCAGTCCAGCTTCTCTCAGCCTATTGCGGACAGTCTGAGCACTGATGAAGGGATTGTGCATTCCTGGTGTAACTCGGACAGTTGTTGTTGCCATCCTGTACCTGTCCCGCAGGTGTGATGTTCGGATGTACCGATCCTGTGCAGGTGTTGTTACACGTGGTCTGCCACTGCGAGGACGATCAGCTGTCCACCACCCTGTCTTAGCACAGTATGGACATTGCAATTTATTGCCCTGGCAACATCTGCACTCCTCATGCCTCCTTGCAGCATGCCTAAGGCACGTTCACACAGATGAGCAGGGACCCTGGGCATCTTTCTTTTGGTGTTTTTCAGAGTCAGTAGAAAGGCCTCTTTAGTGTCCTAAGTTTTCATAACTGTGACCTTAATTGCCTACCATCTGTAAGCTGTTAGTGTCTTAACGACTATTCCACAGGTGCATGTTCATTAATTGTTTATGGTTCATTAAACCAGCATGGGAAACCGTGTTTAAACCCTTTACAATGAAGATCTGTGAAGTTATTTGGATTTTTACGAATTATCTTTGAAAGACAAGGTCCTAAAAAAAGGTTTGTTTCTTTTTTTGCTGAGTTGATGTTTTACTTACACTTATAAAAAAGGTGATATGATGTATCATGACAACATTGCATTTGGAAGTCATTGTTTATTTTCAGATTTCAATCACACTGCAATTGAGAGATCATTTTTGTTCACCATCTATAACTGAAACCATAAGCCACTGGAGAGAGAAAGTCCACTGTCCACCAGTTTGTTTGTTTTAAATATTGTGATTTCCACAACTAAATCCAGTGGCAGTGGATGATTCCACTCAGTGGATGATTCTACTCAGTGGATGATTCTTATTGCAGACCCACAATCAATGCTTTATCAGTGTTTCAGTCGTGTACATGTACTGGCATCTCTCGGCGGAGGCAAAAAAGGGACTTTTGATAAGTGCCCAGACCTCTAAATTTCATTCACGTGTATTTAACAGCATGTTACACCACTCCTTTAAACAGCTCAGTGTGAGCCAAGAAAGAGCATGGTTTTCATAACGAGGCTCCCATAACAGCTCTAATAATCAACGTGGAGTTCATTATTACAGGCTGGTTGGGTTAGCTTACAGCAGGACTCTCCAACCCTGTTCCTGGAGAGCTACCGTTCTGTAGGTTTTCACTCCAAACCTGTTCCTGGAGAGCTACCTTCCTGTAGGTTTTTCAACCCTAATCTAGAGCACCTGATTCTAATAATTATCTGGTTGATAAGTTTAATCAGGTTAGTTACAACTGGGGTTGGAGCGAAAACCTACAGGAGTGTAGCTCTCCAGGAACAGGGTTGGAGAGCCCTGGCCTAGAGCCTACAGCCCAGAGCCCAGTCCCCAGGGCCAGGGGACATAGAGGAGAAAACACAAGTCCCTGGGGAGCTTTAAGACGACTCTCTCTTTCTCTCTCGCACACGTTTTCTCTTTCATTCTCCCTTTCTATGTTTTATTCTCTCCCTTTCTATGTTTTATTCTCTCCATTTCTATGTTTTATTCTGTCCATTTCTATGTTTTATTCTCTCCATTTCTATGTTTTATTCTCTCCATTTCTATGTTTTATTCTCTCCATTTTTATGTTTTATTCTCTCCATTTCTATGTTTTATTCTCTCCATTTCTATGTTTTATTCTCTCCCTTTCTATGTTTTATTCTCTCCATTTCTATGTTTTATTCTCTCCATTTCTATGTTTTATTCTCTCCATTTCTATGTTTTATTCTCTCCATTTCTATGTTTTATTCTCTCCATTTCTATGTTTTATTCTCTCCATTTCTATGTTTTATTCTCTCCATTTCTATGTTTTATTCTCTCCATTTCTATGTTTTATTCTCTCCATTTCTATGTTTTATTCTCTCCATTTCTATGTTTTATTCTCTCCATTTCTATGTTTTATTCTCTCCATTTCTATGTTTTATTCTCTCCCTTTCTATGTTTTATTCTCTCCATTTCTATGTTTTATTCTCTCCCTTTCTATGTTTTATTCTCTCCATTTCTATGTTTTATTCTCTCCATTTCTATGTTTTATTCTCTACATTTCTTCCTCTGAGGGACATTAGTTCCTGTGAAACGAGAAGTAGCCCTTTTTTGGGAATCTATAGTCCTGCCAGCTGCAGCCTGCTTCTCTGTAGCTGGAGAGGACAGACCCATGGACATGAAGCGTAGCATGATATTGCATTTTGGTAGTTGCATGCGAGCATTTTTGGCATTGCTCACCATCCCATGGGAGAGGAGATAAAGTCATGAACTGACAGGGCTCTCAAGTGTCTCGCTATGAAATCTGAACTGTCCTTTTTCATCTATCATTCTATAATGGCTTATATTATTTGGGATGTTTCCCTCTGATGGTCCCTGAGCTGTCTATTCTTCAAAAGCGTCTATTCTTTTGAAATGTAAAAAATAAATGAACAAGCTATTGATATTTAGGTGACTGTGGTTAATCTGGGGTTTAATCTTCGCTAACTAAACTGTCAATTAAATTCTGATGTCGGTGTCACAAGTTGTACTGTTTAATGTTACGCTTTATTCGCTATAGTCTCAGGCGATTTACAATAGACAAATAATTAGGGTAAAAAAATTCACCACTTATCAGCTTGACTGTGGCACAGACCTGTTTTATCATGCATGTCACGCAGAAAGCTTCTGTCCTTGAAAGTTTCACATTTTCATCCTCTCCTTTCCCTTCATTTCCCACATTAACTGTTAATGACTCCAGATGTTTGGCCTTGTTTTCACTTTCCTTTTCAGCTAAATTGTCAATTGAATCTGGCCATGAAAGAGTAGCTGCTATTCGGGAACAAAGACAGTGTGTGTCAGGACGGAGAGAGTGACCAGGACAGTGTGTGTCAGGATGGAGAGAGCGACCAGGACAGTGTGTGTCAGGATGGAGAGAGCGACCAGGACAGTGTGTGTCAGGATGGAGAGAGTGACCAGGACAGTGTGTGTCAGGATGGAGAGAGCGACCAGGACAGTGTGTGTCAGGATGGAGAGAGCGACCAGGACAGTGTGTGTCAGGATGGAGAGAGCGACCAGGACAGTGTGTGTCAGGATGGAGAGAGTGACCAGGACAGTGTGTGTCAGGATGGAGAGAGCGACCAGGACAGTGTGTGTCAGGATGGAGAGAGCGACCAGGACAGTGTGTGTCAGGATGGAGAGAGCGACCAGGACAGTGTGTGTCAGGATGGAGACAGCGACCAGGACAGTGTGTGTCAGGATGGAGAGAGTGACCAGGACAGTGTGTGTCAGGATGGAGAGAGTGACCAGGACAGTGTGTGTCAGGATGGAGAGAGTGACCAGGACAGTGTGTGTCAGGATGGAGAGAGTGACCAGGACAGTGTGTGTCAGGATGGAGAGAGTGACCAGGACAGTGTGTGTCAGGATGGAGAGAGTGACCAGGACAGTGTGTGTCAGAATGGAGAGAGTGACCAGGACAGTGTGTGTCAGGATGGAGAGAGTGACCAGGACAGTGTGTGTCAGGATGGAGAGAGTGACCAGGACAGTGTGTGTCAGGATGGAGAAAGTGACCAGGACAGTGTGTGACAGGATGGAGAGAGTGACCAGGACAGTGTGTGTCAGGATGGAGAGAGTGACCAGGACAGTGTGTGTCAGGATGGAGAGAGTGACCAGGACAGTGTGTGTCAGGATGGAGAGCGACCAGGACAGCAGGATGAGAGGGGTTGTCCTGGTTCCCACATGACGCTGCAGCTGGCTTTTCACTGCTCTTTACTGACCTCTAAAGTCTCTCCATTCCTTTCTGTTTATTCCCTGAGAGCGGATCTCCTCTACCTGTGCCGTTACACTGCTGTCATGAATCTGCATGATGCCAGTTTAGGGTTGTTTACGAAAAGAAAATGGCTGACAGAAGCCATGCTCACAACCCTATTTGCTGGCTGTTATTCACAGTGTGTGTGTGTGTGGCAACGGAGGTGGGGGAGCTTTTTCATCCGCGATAAGAGGCCTGATACAAGTCTTTAAATGCACAGGAGCTCTCCCATGAGGTTAGGTCCCAGTGCTCCACGGTTGTTCCTATCCAGATGTGTGCTAAGAATAAGGCCCTTTATTTATCGTTCTCCAGTTTATTTTTGGAACAGCTCTGGAATGTGCTCCTTCTGCCTGTTTGTGCCGAACAGAAAAACGTAAGCGTCAGTAAACGCTGCAGCAGCTGATGATAAAGAAACTGCAGCATGTTTGGAGCATGACTGGGACTAGGAGTGGGAGTGGGAGTGGGACTAGGAGTGGGAGTGGGACTAGGACTGGGACTAGGAGTGGGAGTGGGACTGGGACTGGGAGTGGGAGTGGGACTGGAACTAGGAGTGGGAGTGGGACTAGGAGTGGGACTGGGACTAGGAGTGGGACTGGGACTAGGAGTGGGAGTGGGACTAGGAGTGGGAGTGGGACTAGGAGTGGGAGTGGGAGTGGGACTAGGAGTGGGACTAGGAGTGGGAGTGGGACTAGGAGTGGGAGTGGGACAAGGAGTGGGACTGGGACTAGGAGTGGGACTAGGAGTGGGAGTGGGACTAGGAGTGGGACTAGGACTGGGACTAGGAGTGGGAGTGGGACTAGGAGTGGGACTGGGACTAGGAGTGGGACTAGGAGTGGGACTAGGAGTGGGACTAGGAGTGGGACTAGGAGTGGGAGTGGGACTAGGACTGGGACTAGGAGTGGGACTAGGAGTGGGAGTGGGACTGGGACTGGCAGTGGGACTGCAGCTTCCCCGTGTAAGGCCCTGTACTGTGTGGCCATACTGGGACTGGGACTGTAGCTTCCCTCTGTAAGGCCCTGTACTGTGTCGACATAGTGGGACTGGGACTGTAGCTTCCCTCTGTAAGGCCCTGTACTGTGTGGCCATACTGGGACTGGGACTGTAGCTTCCCTCTGTAAGGCCCTGTACTGTGTGGCCATACTGGGACTGGGACTGTAGCTTCCCTCTGTAAGGCCCTGTACTGTGTGGCCATACTGGGACTGTAGCTTCCCTCTGTAAGGCCCTGTACTGTGTCGACATCCTGGGACTGGGACTGTAGCTTCCCTCTATAAGGCCCTGTGCTGAGTCGACATCCTGGGACTGGGACTGAGGCTTCCCTCTATAAGGCCCTGTGCTGAGTCGACATCCTGGGACTTCTTATGGCACTAAAAATGGAGGACGTCTTGTGTCCTTTCACCGTACCCTTGTTCCCTCTCCTCCATGAACAATGACAGGCTCCACCGCAGGCTGAGCCAGAAAGTGGGGTGCACACATTGTTGTTTACCCTCTAGGAATGCACACTGCCTCTATTGTGGGGGGCAGAAGAACGACAACAGTTTAGACAAAGGATTTTGAAGGGAAAATGAACATTTAAAGTGATTGTGGTGAAGCCAGTTCAAACAGTATATAAAGGAGGCCTCAGATCTGATTTTCTTCAGGGGGAGAAACATTGGCAGCATGCCCAGATAGCAGAAAATGATCTGCTGGGCAGTATGCCCGCCCACTGAAGTTGGTGAGGGCTCTGGTCCTTCCCAGCCCACACAGGCTTTGTTAGGCCTGATTGGAACCATCACAGTGGACACCATGAACATGACCCAGGTCAAGGTGCATCATCAAACCTGGTAAACATGTGCTGTTCCATCACATAGACAGACAGCTCTCACAATGACAGGAGGTGACTGGTCCGGAGTTGGACTGAACGTTCCCCGAGATTAAAAGGAGCAGACCTGTTTACGCAGCTGAAATTCCCATGACTGATCGTCATCTGCAGTCCTCTCCCACTTCATAGTTTAGCAAAACAAAAAAAGAGCACAAATTAAACTATCCAAATTTCCCATTATTCTTTTTACATATGGATCCAATTAGTTGAAATACTGTGAAACCATGCGAGTGAGTTCTTGTTTTTCTTCCATTTCCTTTTCTTTTGAAATACAATGTTCTTTGTTCATTGATTTAGCTCTAATGTTACATACCCATGTCCATGACTTGGTTCTCAGGTTTGTAATCTCTCTGCTGGACGGGATATCTTTCCCTCTCTCCACTGTTTTATTTTGAGTTGTTATTTTTGGCTACCACTACCACAGTCAGACCTTAGGTTCTTTTCCCAAGCGATATACATGTCATACACCCACATACCATACAGCATCTGATCCTGCCCCACATGCAAACCCATTTTCACCACAGCTTCTTTCCCTGGAAAAAATAATATGTAAACAAATAGAAAAAAGGTTTATTCCTGTTTCATGGAAATCTATTTACTTTATGGGACATTTTGTAAGTGGAACGCCATTTTCTACAATGTCTTGATAATCTGTCTTTTATAAATTCCTTAATATTTGCACTGAAAACTATAGTCAATAATTGGTTATTTATTACAATTATTATTATTACTATATCATAAAATGTTACATATGCTCAAAATAAAAGCTATAAATATATATTATGATTATAGTAGTGACTGTTAAAAGAACTCCCCACTCAAAGAGATTTATCTGTTCTCCTGTTTCCATCCATCACGGTTTATCTGGAGACACAGTGCCACCTATTGGAAAGACAGAATATTACATTTACATTGAAGGATTGTGTAGTGACCAGGGTGAACTGTTGGAAAATATGTCCTGTCAATATTGACCAATCGACTGTTCATACAAGTATGTGGAAATACAATTAAAATGCAATTGTGTGATCATCAGTAAATGGCACAATGATTATTGGTAGTTTACCAATAGTTTAGAATCGCTTGTACACCTACTCCGTAGCTCCTAACCTCACACACTTTTGTGGACCTGAAGTTCTGAATTCATAAGGTACCGATCAAAATGTACTGTGGGAGGGAGGGGTCTGGTCCAACTTAAGGTGTCATAATAAAATGCACCCCCCTCACCAACGTAACAAAATATTTTCACATGACACTCCCCCTTGTACTGTAAAATAAATTGAACACCCTTCCCTCTCATAGAATGAACTCTAAATATGGTTAATTATCACAAATAACAATAACTGTAGCGACCCTGTCTTTATATTGTTTTATATTCATGGATATCGACTGCCACTTCATCTGTTGTGTCACAGTAAATGCAGGGCTAGGGGCCAGAGGGTTGAGGGTTCTCCAACCACTACAGACAGAATCACTCTCATTGCCTGTTTCATTACTGTCCGCTTAGAGCCGTCTACAGACAATGGTCAGCTCCTGGGAAGTCTGATTTAAAGTTATATCAAATATATGCAACAAATTTTCCACCAATAGGTTTCTGTGCCAATGCACCACACAACCAATAAACAAAGCATACCGATATTGTTTGTGTTTTCAACACCACTATAAATAGACTATGTCAATCTGGACAAACAGAAAACACACCCCTTCCTGCCTTATAGGCTTACCCAGTATCGAATGCTTGGCTTGACAATCTCTGAATGTTATTCAACTTTTGGTGAATTTCCATTTATTAAATTGCCTCTGCACAGTTTGGATTAATTGATTGATTTTCTGTCAGTAAAAAAAAAACCACACACATACATATATATATACACACACACACACACACGCAAATCATTTTTTTTTAAGTAAATGTGACTGCACAATAAAGTCAGAGGTGTATTTACATTGAGGTATCTACATTTGCTGCAGCATATGATATAGTAATATAAGGACTGAATGCACATCTAATTTACACATCTCCATCTTGCTTCCGAGTCACCTTATTTTTTAACATACATTATATATACAAATGTATGTGGACATCCCTTCAAATTAGTGGATTCTGCTATTTCAGCCACACCCGTTGCTGACAGGTGTATAAAATCGAGCACACAGCCATGCAATCTCCATAGCCAAACATTGCAATCTCTATAGACAAACACGTCTGTCCTCGGTTGCAACACTCACTACCGAGTTCCAAACTGCCTCTGGAAGCAACGTCGGCACAATAACTGTTCGTCGGGAACTTCATGAAATGGTTTTCCATGGCTGAGCAGCCACACACAAGCCTAAAATCACCATGCGGAATTCCAAGCGTCGGCTGGAGTGGTGAAGGCTCGCCGCCATTGGACTCTGGAAATGTGTTTTCTGGAGTAATAAATCACCCTTCACCATCTGGCAGTTCGACGGAAGAATCTGGTTGATAAAGAAATGGTTTGTCGAGATCAGTGTGGAAGAACTTGATTAGCCTGCACAGAGCCCTGACCTCAACCCCGTCGAACACCTTTGAGATGAATTGGATAGCGGACTGCGAGCCAGGCCTAATCGCCAAACATCAGTGCCCGACCTCACTAATGCTTTTGTGGCTGAATGGAAGCAAGTCCCTGCAGCAATGTTCCAACATCTAGTAGAAACCCTTCCCAGAAGATGTTCCAACATCTAGTAGAAACCCTTCCCAGAAGATGTTCCAACATCTAGTAGAAACCCTTCCCAGAAGAGGAGAGGCTGTTATAGCCACAAAGGGAAGACCAGCTCCATATTAATGCCCATACATTTTGGAATGAGATGTTCGACAAGCAGATGTCCACATATTTTTGGTCATGCAGTGTAGCATCTATGGGCTTTTATATTTTTCTGGCATGCGTAATAAAATGTCTTTAATGTAGGGCTCATAAAATATCTTTAATGTAGGGCTCATAAAATATCTTTAATGTAGGGCTTATAAAATGTATTTCATGTAGGGCTTATAAAATGTATTTCATGTAGGGCTTATAAAATGTATTTCATGTAAGGCTTATCAGACTCAGGTAGCATCAGACTTTAATTTTCATAGCGATCAAAGCTCTAATCAAACCTAGATATTAATATGTTTTAGAATGATACATACAGTTTGGGCACGAAATATCGGGTTGCCAGTGAGAAAAGTGATTATTCTCTGGATGGAACATTTGTAAAATACTGGGAAAATATTCAATCCTAGTCTGAAGCTTATTCTTTAGATGTTTGTGTGCGCATGTGAACCATGATGTGCAAGCATAATCAGTGACACTGGACCAGCGCACTTTCCAGAATCTTTAGGGTGTCTATAGGTTTCCATCCAATTGATGACAGATTTTAATGTGAATATTTAAAAATCATCATAAAAACAATATGCATGTTGCGAGGCAGGAAGGACTCCCAAATTCTCTAAAACAACGCTGAAGGCGGCTTATGGTAGAGAAATTAACTTTAGCATTCCAATTGCACACTCCCTCCCTCAAATCTGTGGCATTGTGTTGTTTGACAACCCTGCACATTTTAGAGTGGACTTTTGTCCCCAGCTCAAGGTGCATCTGTGTAATGGTCATATGGTTTAATCAGCTTCTTGATATGCCACAACTGTCAGGTGGATAGATTATATTGGCAATGGAGAAATGCTCCCTAACAAGAATGTAAACTAATTTGTGTACAAAGAGAAATGTTGGTCCATATGGAACATTTTGGGGAGCTTTTATTTCAGTTTATGAAACCAACACTTTACATGTTGCGTTTATATTTTTGTTCAGTGTATATTGCGGCAAACACAGCATTAGTTGGAACTTAATATGGCCAAAGAAAAGGCTCAACAGAATGAAACAAAATACTTGCAAACTGGTTTAAACCTTCAGATGTTTCCAACAGGCTATATTGCAGCAATTACCAACAAAGGCAAATAATTACCGTACCCAACAAATGACAGAAATAGGCTAATATTATTTATTTTTTACAACAGACCTACTTATGTCCGATCTTTATTTAAAAATGGAGCACACAAGACAGATCAAATTTAATTTAGCAAATGTAAAAATGTCTCAGAATTCAACAAAACAGGTTTGGCCTATTATTAAATAGGCTTACAATAATAACAATGATATACAATAATGATAAAACAAATGATAAATGTAAGTTTCAAAATTGCATCCTGCCTGAATAGGGAGTTGCAGTTACCTGTATTCTTCTCATCTTAGTCCACTACAATATTAAAACATATATTCAATTCCCCCTGTAGGCTGTTCATTACTTTTCCCTCTAACTTTTGTTTACCTCCATTTTAGCAATAAACAGTAGCCTAGGCCAAGGCCTCCTCTGTTATGTACCTCCTCTCATGTACCTAATAAAAAAAATACAAGTTAAATGGGTTTCCATCCCATTTTCAACTCTAGGCGTAGATGGTTTTGTCCCCCCCAAAAATGTTTCCATAGGTATAGCGAATGTGCCCACTTTGGTATTGGGACATGCACTCTAGTCAACAGCTTGCAGTTACAGTGCATGTCCCAATACCAAAGTGGGCACATTCAAGGGTTTTTCTTTATTCTCACTATTTTCTACATACATAATAGTGAATAATAAAGTACCCCCAAAAGTCTTCGAATTTTAGATTCTAGCCACCCATTACCTTGACGACAGCGTCGCAATCTCTTGGCATTCTCTCAACCAGCTTCACCTGGAATGCTTTTCCAACAGTCTTGAAGGAGTTCCCATATTTGCTGAGCACTTGCTGGCTGCTTTTCCTGCAATCTGCGGTCCAACTCATCCCAAACCATCTCAGTTGTGTTGAGGTTGGGTGATTGTGGAGGCAAGGTCATCTGATGAAGCATTCCGGCACTCTCCTTGTTGGTCAAATAGCCCTTACACAGCCTGGAAGTGTTTTCGGTCATTGTCCTGTTGAAAAGCAAATGATAGTCCCACTAAGCGCAAACTAGATGGGATGGCGAATCGCTGCAGAATGCTGTGGTAGCCATGCTGTTTAAGTATGCCTTGAATTCTAAATAAATCCCTGACAATGTCACCAGCAAAGCACCCCCACACTTCTCCACCATGCTTTATGACGGAAACCACACATTATCCATTCACCTACTCTGTGTCTCGGAAAGACATGGTGGTTGGAACCAAAAATCTCAAATTTGGACTCATCAGACTAAAGGACAGATTTCCACAGGTGATATACATTGCTTGTGTTTCTTGGCCCAAGCAAGTCTCTTCTTATTGGTGTCATTTAGTAGTATTCTTTGCAGCAATTTGACTATGGAGGCCTGATTCACGCAGTCCCCTCTGAACAGTTGATGTTGAGATGTGTCTGTAACTTGAACTCTCTGAAGCATTTATTTGGGATGCAATCTGAGGTGCAGTTAACTCTAATGAACTTATCCTCTGCGGCAGAGGTAACTCTGGGTCTTCCTTTCCTGTGGCGGTCCTCTTGAAAGCCAGTTTCATCATAGAGCTTGATGGGACTGCATTGCGACTGCATTTGAAGCAACTTTAAAAGTTCTTGACATTTTACTCATTGACTGACCTTCATGTCCTATAGCAGGGCTGCCCAACCCTCTTCCTGGAGATCTACTGTCCTGTAGGTTTTCAGTCCAACCCTAATTTAGCATATCTGACTCAGTATAATCAGGTGTGTTAAATTAGGGTTGGACTGGAAACCCACAGGATGGTAGATCTCCAGGAAGAGGGTTGGACAGCCCTGTCTAATAGTAATGATGGACTGTTGTTTCTCTTTGCTTATTTGAGCTGTTCTTGCCATAAAATGGACTTGGTATTTTACCAAATAGGGCTATCTTCTATATCACAATACAACTGATTGGCTCAAACGCATTAAGAAGGAAAGAAATACCACAAATGAACTTTTAACAAGGCACACTTGTTAATTTAAATATATTCCAGGTGTATTCCAGGTGACTACCTCATGAAGCTGGATGAGAGAATGCCAAGAGTGTGCAAAGCTGTCATCAAGGCAAAGGGTGGCTACTTTGAAGAATCTCAAATACATTGATTTGTTTAACATTTTTTGGTTACTACATGATTCCATGTGTTATTTCATAGTTTTGATGTCTTCACTATTATTCTACAATGTAGTAAATAGTACAAATAAAGAAAACCCCTGGAATGAGTAGGTGTGTCCAAACTTTTGACTGGTACTGTATGTGAATGAAAGAGGATACAATTGAATATACATTTATTAATATGTTCAACATTCAACTTCCTTGTATAAAATCCATCCAAACCAGCAATATGAGGTCCTGAGGAGAAATAGTGAAGTCTGAGGTATAGTGACGGAAGGAAGGGGGGTGACAGTCAGGAGAGTGAAGTGGTCGATTCATGCCTGATGGCGTTGACAGAACTCAGCACTCCTCTTGGCAGCCCACTGACGTAAAAGACATTGTTTACTACTTATAGCCTGTCCTTGTGACCTCAACACTCCTGAATACTTTATTAAGAGGCCAGGAACTACTTCGTAAAGAAGGCCCTCTCAATCTCTGCCACTCCTCCGTGTCAAAATGATGAAATTGTTTTTGAATGTTCTTATTTCTTCTGCAGGCCTGACAGTCTGTGGGCTGCTTCTTCATTGGCCGTTCAGTTTTGATGGGTTGTGAGCTCTCGAAGGGCACAGTACAGATAGGGACAGTGAGTGATGTCTCATGTCATGCTTTGTTTTAATTAAAATCGTCACTTTTTACCCCCGTCTGTATTCAGAACATTGTCATTTTTCCCTCTCACGTATTTCCTGTCTATGATTAGAAGGAGCAGAGGTCCTCTTGTGGTTGAACTGGGTCCCCTGATCATGTCAGGAGCAGACGGTATCCTGAGGATTGGCGCCAACGCTGGGACGTCCTGCACAGCTGTCTCCTGTCCGTCATGGAGACCGCCATGATGGATTCAGGATGACAACGTGCGAACTGTGCTTAGGTATGTGCATCAGATCAGGCCTCACTCCTCTGCCAGACTGGATTTGGAGTAAGAGCAATGACGTTGTTGTTGGCTGTCACCACCGTTGTTGAGGACAGCACTCTTCAAGCTGAATGTGTACTCATGTAGATGGCTGCCTGCACCAGAAAATCCCATGACCTTTTCACTTGTCCTCCACAATGAAGTCTCTTCTTGAATCATTTGCCACTGACACGGAGATACATGAGCCTTCAAGATCCAAGGAGGTTGAGGTCCTATAGATCAGTCAATATAGTAATTTTATATAATAATGATGTAGCGAATGGTGGAGCAGGGAAGCAAACCTGGGTTCACTGGCATGAAAGGCAAACACCCTACGCATCGCACCAATAGGGTGTACCCCACTTAGTAGGAATTGTAACGTGGCTCATTTAGCAAAGATCGCTACACTGCCCCCTCCGAACGGGAAGACACGTCCTTATGCGTCGACCTACCGCAGTCACTCACGGCCGCCATCCCACTTTTAACACCAATGTAACAAACAGTGAGGCAGGGAAGCGAACCCGGGCCGCTGGCGTTATAGGCAAACACCCTACACACTGCATGGGAATTGCAACGTGGCTCATATAACAAGGATCGCTATAATATTTATGTTTAAGCATAATGATGAGTTTATTTGTTTTGGGGCTATTTTTAAACGTCTTTGCAAGTTACAAACGTTTCTTTCTTAGACTGTACAGACAAAGTAGTCTTTGACATATTTTCAGCATGCCTCTTGCTGTACGAAACTCCTCCCACTTCCTACCTAACTATTGGTCGCCACACACTTAATTTAATGGGCGGATTCGATTATGCTAAACTACGGGGCACTGCTCGATGGCCCATTGCGTCATCGGGCGAAAGCGGGGAGGGGACACGCTGTAATTTTGTCAACAAGGCAGCATGGTGCATCGTCCAGAAACATACATCTCTTTCCATTAAATACATGTTAAAAAAGCAAACCATTTTGCAAGGGAAAACACAGAATTCTAGTACTTACTACATGTGCTTAATTACGTCCCTTTTGCGCCGGCTTCGCCGTGGTTTTGAACCCACGCCCGGGAAAGCAGGCCCGCGTGGGATTAATATAACCCTCTCAATTCAATCAACCAGATCATGTCCACCTAAAAGAGGCTACCCCTTTAAATGCCCCCACCTGCAATCATTAGCCCCTTTCAAACCAAACCAGCATGGAATCCTTGCGATTTGTCATTGACTTTAAATAATCTAAAATATGTTACCTGAAACCATCAATGAAGCCGTAAAGACAAACCTGTTTAAATAAAAGGTCACAGGTCACCCTCTCCTTGTGTTCATACAGCTGCACCCATCCTTGAAAGTAGAGGAAAATAAAAAGGAAAATGCTGCACACTGCACGTTTCCAGGTAGATTGTACTTTGTTGCATTACCACAAGGGACAAAATCTACACAAAAATGTTAAATATAACAATTAACATCTGCATACAAAAAGAAGCAGAGACAGCAGCCAAACAGCGAAAAGTTGTAACTATTCAATTCATAGTTACAACGTCAAATTTCATACTTGTGTATTTTACTAAATAATGATTGGGCTGGCAGAGGTCTAGGAAGTAGGAACATAAAGATACCTCTCCTATGTTCATATGCAGATTGGTTCTGAGAACAGGCATAATGAAGTAGGTGAAATGCTGCTTTCCTTGACCTTTTTAGGCTAAATTAAATCCCAAGCACAACCTGTCCGGGTGAAATACACTGACGTTTAGAGGTCTCCCGTAATAACTTGGCCACAGAGCTCGCGAAGCGGAAGGGACTCGGAATTCTGTTGTCGGTGACGCAAGTCCATCTGTGGTTGGAAACGGGACTGGACGACGCATTATTGGGGCGGCGAGCCACTGATAGAGCGTCTACATGCAAAACATGTGGAAAGTCAGGGAAATGGTGGATAAAGCGTGAGTATTCCTGCTGTTTTCGTCCGCTTGTCATTGTGTTGCAAGGCCCGTTAACTGGCTAGTTTACATTTGACAACAGACCAGGGAAACACTGATCTCGTGACGTCACGCCGTTTTCAGCCTTGTGTACAAAATGTAACGATATATATATTCCTCTATGATCTTTTTTGATATCCTACTGTCCATTATAAACATACAGACAGACTCCAATAATGCAAAGTAACACCCATTTATTCCATAATAGCATTATTTTGGAGGAAAGTATTATTAACCTTAGTGTAGCCAACTAGCCAGTTGTCTGACCCAATAATGACCACGTATCGTTCAATAACAATATGACGCCCTCGTTAACTCACAGCTACAAAACTGTCTAACTTAATTTATCATTGTTAGCTAACACCACTAAGCTAGCCACAATGTCTGTCAAGACCTTCATCAAACCTGTCATTTGCACTTTTTTCGTTTCATTATGTTCATTACAATACTCACTATAGAAGTTGAACTTCATGACCTTTTTTTATTGTTTTCTGGTTAAAACGTTTTTACACGACCACAATGTAACGTTAGTTAGCTATCTGAGCCATCAACTAGCATTTGTCTGTTCCTGGTTCCCGTTAGACGGAAAACGTTGCCGCAGCGCCTGTCTGCCGAATATTGGTCGTACCAGGCTCGTGCCTCTCATCAAATGCCTGGAATGAAAGTGGACCTGATCCACGACTAATGCAGCATGACATATCCCTTAGCTAGCTAAGTTGGTGTATTGCAAAGGATCTGTATGTGAATGTGTATGGAATTGTTCACTACATCATGTGCATAAGATACATTATTTAAATGGATAGCTCGAAGGTTTTGACGTTTCCATACCTGGCAACATTTAGTTATCCATGCATCAGTATTGGAAAATTGCAAATTTCTTATTACAACCATTTATATAAAGACTGTTAAGATAATGAGTGAAAGACTCATTAAAGTCTAATAGTTTTCCGGATTTGCAAGCAATGGCAGAAAAAGGTTCCAGCCGAGTGCCTGATTCATGGACAGAGCTTGCAGTCAGGTTGCAGTAACTGATGCTGCCTGAGCCGGTGCCACCTGTTAGGCATGCGTGATTTCAGCTGAATAGGGCCTGTTATTGATACAGCTGGCGAGAAGGCCTTCTCCTGCCACCCTGGGCCCAGAGAGCTCCCTGCAGACCCTGAGCTTTTAGAGAACAGACTATGTACCGCCACACCTTGTGGATTGTGTCACTGCCAACAGTTGTTTGGGAGGGACATTGCTTCAGTGGGTTAGCCAGTTGAATGGTATTTTTGGCGAGGACTGATGTTTTTTCACGTCTGGCAGAATATGCATTTAGGCTAGATGTATGTTTGGGTATATTGCCCCTCCCATAAGTGAGGAGGAGAACCCATGGTCATCATGGATTGTTCTGTGGCGGATCAATACTAGCTGTCTGGGACTCAAGATCATTAGCTGGCTGGGAGGGGCTTTGAGATTGGTCATCTAGTCAAAGCAAACTTTATTTGTCACATGTGCCGAATACAAGTGTAGACCTCACTGAAATGCTTACTTACAAGCCCTTAACCAACAGTGCAGTTTAAGAAACGTTAAGAAAATATTTACCAAATAAAGTAAAAAGTAACATAATAAAATAACAATAACGAGGCTACATACAGGAGGTACCGGTACTGAGTCAATGTGCGGGGGTACAGGTTAGTTGAGGTAATTTGTACATGTAGGTATGGGTGAAGTGACTATACATAGATAATAAACAGTAGTACAGGTTGGTTGAGGTAATTTGTACATGTAGGTGGGGGTGAAGTGACTATACATAGATAATAAACAGTAGTACAGGTTGGTTGAGGTAATTTGTACATGTAGGTAGGGGTGAAGTGACTATACATAGATAATAAACAGTAGTACAGGTTGGTTGAGGTAATTTGTACATGTAGGCAGGGGTGAAGTGACGATACATAGATAATAAACAGCAAGTAGCAGCAGGATACAAAACAAATGGGAGGGGGTGGGTGTCAATGTAAATAGTCCGGTGGCCACTTGATTAATTGTTTAGAAGTTTTATGGCTTGGGGGTAGAAGCTGTTAAGGAGCCTTGCTGGATGGGAGGGGCTTTGGGATACACAATATATCGGTGAGCATATCGGAATCGGCCGACATTAGCTAAAAATGCCAGCGTCGGCCCGATGTCTAGTTTAAAGCCGATGTGCAAAATGGATGTCAAAGCTGACGTGCATACCTATATAATGTAGATAGATGACGTGCATACCTATATAATGTAGGTAGATGACGTGCATACCTATATAACGTAGGTAGATGACGTGCATACCTATATAATGTAGGTAGATGACGTGCGTACCTATATAATGTAGATAGATGACGTGCGTACCTATATAATGTAGGTAGATGACGTGCGTACCTATATAATGTAGATAGATGACGTGCATACCTATATAATGTAGGTAGATGACGTGCATACCTATATAACGTAGGTAGATGACGTGCGTACCTATATAATGTAGGTAGATGACGTGCGTACCTATATAATGTAGGTAGATGACGTGCGTACCTATATAATGTAGGTAGATGACGTGCATACCTTTATAATGTAGGTAGATGACGTGCATACCTATATAATGTAGGTAGATGACGTGCGTACCTATATAATGTAGGTAGATGACGTGCGTACCTATATAATGTAGGTAGATGACGTACGTAGGTAGATGACGTGCATACCTGTATAACGTAGGTAGATGACGTACGTAGGTAGATGACGTACGTAGGTAGATGACGTGCATACCTGTATAACGTAGGTAGATGACGTACCTATATAACGTAGGTAGATGACGTACCTTTATAATGTAGGTAGATGACGTGCATACCTATATAATGTAGGTAGATGACGTACGTAGGTAGATGACGTGCATACCTGTATAACGTAGGTAGATGACGTGCGTACCTATATAATGTAGGTAGATGACGTACATACCTATATAATGTAGGTAAATGACGTGCATACCTATATAATGTAGGTAGATGACGTGCGTAGGTAGATGACGTGCATACCTGTATAACGTAGGTAGATGACGTGCATACCTATATAATGTAGGTAGATGACGTGCGTACCTATATAATGTAGGTAGATGACGTGCCTTGCGAAAGTATTCGGCCCCCTTGAACTTTGCGACCTTTTGCCACATTTCAGGCTTCAAACATAAAGATATAAAACTGTATTTTTTGTGAAGAATCAACAACAAGTGGGACACAATCATGAAGTGGAACTACATTTATTGGATATTTCAAACTTTTTTAACAAATCAAAAACTGAAAAATTGGGCGTGCAAAATTATTCATTCCCTTCACTTTCAGTGCAGCAAACTCTCTCCAGAAGTTCAGTGAGGATCTCTGAATGATCCAATGTTGACCTAAATGACTAATGATGATAAATACAATCCACCTGTGTGTAATCAAGTCTCCTTATAAATGCACCTGCACTGTGATAGTCTCAGAGGTCCGTTAAAAGCGCAGAGAGCATCATGAAGAACAAGGAACACACCAGGCAGGTCCGAGATACTGTTGTGAAGAAGTTTAAAGCCGGATTTGGATACAAAAAGATTTCCCAAGCTTTAAACATCCCAAGGAGCACTGTGCAAGCGATAATATTGAAATGGAAGGAGTATCAGACCACTACAAATCTACCAAGACCTGGCCGTCCCTCTAAACTTTCAGCTCATACAAGGACAAGACTGATCAGAGATGCAGCCTAGAGGCCCATGATCACTCTGGATGAACTGCAGAGATCTACAGCTGAGGTGGGAGACTCTGTCCATAGGACAACAATCAGTCGTATATTGCACAAATCTGGCCTTTATGGAAGAGTGGCAAGAAAGCCATTTCTTAAAGATATCCATAAAAAGTGTTGTTTAAAGTTTGCCACAAGCAACCTGGGAGACACACCAAACATGTGGAAGAAGGTGCTCTGGTCAGATGAAACCAAAATTGAACTTTTTGGCAACAATGCAAAACGTTATGTTTGGCGTAAAAGCAACACAGCTCATCACCCTGAACACATAATCCCCACTGTCAAACATGGTGGTGGCAGCATCATGGTTTGGGCCTGCTTATCTTCAGCAGGGACAGGGAAGATGGTTAAAATGGATGGGAAGATGGATGGAGCCAAATACAGGACCATTCTGGAAGAAAACCTGATGGAGTCTGCAAAAGACCTGAGACTGGGACGGAGATTTGTCTTCCAACAAGACAATGATCCAAAACATAAAGCAACATCTACAATGGAATGGTTAAAAAATAAACATATCCAGGTGTTAGAATGACCAAGTCAAAGTCCAGACCTGAATCCAATCGAGAATCTGTGGAAAGAACTGAAAACTGCTGTTCACAAATACTCTCCATCCAACCTCACTGAGCTCGAGCTGTTTTGCAAGGAGGAATGGGAAAAATTTCAGTCTCTCGATGTGCAAAACTGATAGAGACATACCCCAAGCGACTTACAGCTGTAATCGCAGCAAAAGGTGGCGCTACAAAGTATTAACTTAAGGGGGCTGAATAATTTTGCACGCCCAATTTTTCAGTTTTTGATTTGTTAAAAAAGTTTGAAATATCCAATAAATGTCGTTCCACTTCATAATTGTGTCCCACTTGTTGTTGATTCTTCACAAAAAATACAGTTTTATATCTTTATGTTTGAAGCCTGAAATGTGGCAAAAGGTCGCAAAGTTCAAGGGGGCCGAATACTTTCGCAAGGCACTGTATATAACGTAGGTAGATGACATAATGACACAATGAAAAATACAGCGCTACACAGAACAAAAGCAGAAAAACACTAAGCGCTACACTTCCAACAACTAAAAAAAGTTCAAGTCGATCAGTCATTTGAAAGAGTAAGGAAATTTCAGCGAGACAAGTTAGGCGAAATCAATTAACGCCAAGATAATAGAATTCATTGCCCTTAACAATCAACCGTCCTCTTTCGTGGATGATGTTGGCTTTCGCCGACTGGTCGAGCCCCGGTACACACTATTTTTCAGATGTTGCCCTACCGGAGTTAAACGGTATTGTTGAAACTCACATCCATGAGCTTCACGACTGACATTTAGACCAGCGATGTCAGCCTCATGAGCATTATGAGTCTGACAGCACAGTGGGTCAATGAGGATTTTGTACTGAGGAAAGCCGTATTGCTCAAGAATGTGCTGGTTCTCATACCGCTGCTGCCATTTCAATGGCATTTAAGAATATGTTTGAAACGAGGAAACATGAACACTCCATTCAAACAACTGACTGGAGAAATAAGCCCACCTGTGTCTGCAGCAGACGTGATACCCTCTGTCATGGCATTGAGACGCCTGCTCAACAAAACTGCCCACACAGACTGTGGGGTTAAAACTTACAAAAGTACTTTAGGCTGTGAACAAGCGATTCGGTGGCATTCTTTCTGAGCCTCTTTACTGTGTCGCCACCATGCTCGATGATTGGTACAAGGAAAACGCTACTTCTTTAATTTTAACAGGCATTCTCTCTGAGCCTCTTTACTGTGTCGCCACCATGCTCGATGTTAGGTACAAGGACCGCTACTTCTTTAACAGGCATTCTCTCTGAGCCTCTTTACTGTGTCGGCACCATGCTCGATGTTAGGTACAAGGACCGCTACTTCTTTAATTTTAACAGGCATTCTCTCTGAGCCTCTTTACTGTGTCGGCACCATGCTCGATGATTGGTACAAGGACCGCTACTTCGATGCAGACAAGAAACAGGGTTTACGTGAAATGTTAGACACAGCTGGACAAGTTGGAAATGGGTACAGTGAATGTGCTCACCAAGGAAGAGAGGCCACGGACACAGTGACAGTGTTCACCAAGGAAGAGAGGCCACGGACAGACGGACACAGTGACAGTGTTCACCAAGGAAGAGAGGCCACGGACAGACGGACACAGTGACAGTGCTCACCAAGGAAGAGAGGCCACGGACAGACGGACACAGTGACAGTGTTCACCAAGGAAGAGAGACCACGGACAGACGGACACAGTGACAGTGCTCACCAAGGAAGAGAGGCCACGGACAGACGGACACAGTGACAGTGCTCACCAAGGAAGAGAGACCACGGACAGACGGACACAGTGACAGTGCTCACCAAGGAAGAGAGGCCACGGACAGACGGACACAGTGACAGTGCTCACCAAGGAAGAGAGACCACGGACAGACGGACACAGTGACAGTGCTCACCAAGGAAGAGAGACCACGGACAGACGGACACAGTGACAGTGCTCACCAAGGAAGAGAGGCCACGGACAGACGGACACAGTGACAGTGCTCACCAAGGAAGAGAGGCCACGGACAGACGGACACAGTGACAGTGCTCACCAAGGAAGAGAGACCACGGACAGACGGACACAGTGACAGTGCTCACCAAGGAAGAGAGGCCACGGACAGACGGACACAGTGACAGTGCTCACCAAGGAAGAGAGGCCACGGACAGACGGACACAGTGACAGTGCTCACCAAGGAAGAGAGGCCACGGACAGACGGACACAGTGACAGTGCTCACCAAGGAAGAGAGGCCACGGACAGACGGACACAGTGACAGTGCTCACCAAGGAAGAGAGACCACGGACAGACGGACACAGTGACAGTGCTCACCAAGGAAGAGAGACCACGGACAGACGGACACAGTGACAGTGCTCACCAAGGAAGAGAGACCACGGACAGATGGACACAGTGACAGTGCTAACCAAGGAAGAGAGACCACGGACACACAGCTGAAACTAGACTGCTTGACATGCATGATAAAATCCTGGTTGAGAATGAAACCACGAAACAGCACAGCAAGTAAGTGAAAGAAATAGGTTTTGATTATGTTTTACTGCTAAAATTCTAAATATGGGTTATCGGTATCAGTTTTTTTGGCAAGGAAAATATTGGATATTGGTATCGGACAAAAATGTCATGTCGGTGCATCCCTAGTAGTATTCCTATTGATGGATGGGAGGGGCTTTGGTAGTATTCCTATTGATGGATGGGAGGGGCTTTGGTAGTATTCCTATTGCTGGATGGGAGGGGCTTTGGTAGTATTCCTATTGATGGATGGGAGGGGCTTTGGTAGTATTCCTATTGATGGATGGGAGGGGCTTTGGTAGTATTCCTATTGCTGGATGGGAGGGGCTTTGGTAGTATTCCTATTGCTGGATGGGAGGGGCTTTGGTAGTACTCCTATTGCTGGATGGGAGGGGCTTTGGTAGTACTCCTATTGATGGATGGGAGGGGCTTTGGTAGTATTCCTATTGCTGGATGGGAGGGGCTTTGGTAGTATTCCTATTGCTGGATGGGAGGGGCTTTGGTAGTATTCCTATTGCTGGATGGGAGGGGCTTTGGTAGTATTCCTATTGCTGGATGGGAGGGGCTTTGGTAGTATTCCTATTGATGGATGGGAGGGGCTTTGGTAGTATTCCTATTGCTGGATGGGAGGGGCTTTGGTAGTACTCCTATTGCTGGATGGGAGGGGCTTTGGTAGTACTCCTATTGCTGGATGGGAGGGGCTTTGGTAGTACTCCTATTGCTGGATGGGAGGGGCTTTGGTAGTACTCCTATTGCTGGATGGGAGGGGCTTTGGTAGTACTCCTATTGCTGGATGGGAGGGGCTTTGGTAGTACTCCTATTGATGGATGGGAGGGGCTTTGGTAGTACTCTTGCTGGATGGGAGGGGCTTTGGTAGTATTCCTATTGCTGGATGGGAGGGGCTTTGGTAGTACTCCTATTGCTGGATGGGAGGGGCTTTGGTAGTACTCCTATTGATGGATGGGAGGGGCTTTGGTAGTACTCTTGCTGGATGGGAGGGGCTTTGGTAGCACTCCTATTGCTGGATGGGAGGGGCTTTGGTAGTACTCTTGCTGGATGGGAGGGGCTTTGGTAGTACTCTTGCTGGATGGGAGGGGCTTTGGTAGTACTCCTATTGATGGATGGGAGGGGCTTTGGTAGTACTCTTGCTGGATGGGAGGGGCTTTGGTAGCACTCCTATTGCTGGATGGGAGGGGCTTTGGTAGTACTCTTGCTGGATGGGAGGGGCTTTGGTAGTACTCCTATTGCTGGATGGGAGGGGCTTTGGTAGTACTCCTATTGATGGATGGGAGGGGCTTTGGTAGTACTCTTGCTGGATGGGAGGGGCTTTGGTAGCACTCCTATTGATGGATGGGAGGGGCTTTGGTAGTACTCCTATTGCTGGATGGGAGGGGCTTTGGTAGTATTCCTATTGCTGGATGGGAGGGGCTTTGGTAGTACTCCTATTGATGGATGGGAGGGGCTTTGGTAGTACTCTTGCTGGATGGGAGGGGCTTTGGTAGCACTCCTATTGATGGATGGGAGGGGCTTTGGTAGTACTCCTATTGGTGGATGGGACGGGCTTTGGTAGTACTCCTATTGCTGGATGGGAGGGGCTTTGGTAGTATTCCTATTGCTGGATGGGAGGGGCTTTGGTAGTACTCCTATTGATGGATGGGAGGGGCTTTGGTAGTACTCCTATTGATGGATGGGAGGGGCTTTGGTAGTACTCCTATTGATGGATGGGACGGGCTTTGGTAGTACTCCTATTGCTGGATGGGAGGGGCTTTGGTAGTACTCCTATTGATGGATGGGAGGGGCTTTGGTAGTACTCCTATTGCTGGATGGGAGGGGCTTTGGTAGCACTCCTATTGCTGGATGGGAGGGGCTTTGGTAGTATTCCTATTGCTTGTTTTGAGTTTTGTCATCTACTTGTAGCCTATTAGGTCTGTTCCCATGTCAGTTATTACACAGGAGAGAAGTTAAGAATTGAGAGCCAAATCATGAATTTCTTTGAATGATTACTTTGATTCAAGTCCCACTCCAAATGTAAAGTGGTATCGGCATGAGTTCAGTGGAAGCTTTTTCTCAGTATGATATCATTACATTGTAGTGGCTAACGATAGCCACTCTAAAGGCAGTCTTCATGTCCTGTGTAAGTGTTTGAGTCTTTGGACTTTCTCTGCCAGTTAATGGACTGCAAGTCCCATCAGCCAATGCCGTGAGATCGATATCATGGCTGAACCAATGGCATTGTTTTGAAGAGCTCAGATGGCGTCACACTGTGGTGAATGAAAATGTCAAACATTGCACTATTATGTGGAAAGATATGATCTGTTGAATGGAGCAGAGGAAACCTGGTCCTGAAGACATGAAAGAAGAGGGACGTTTTGACAACTCTCACTCAGATAAGATCTGAAGACATGAAAGAAGAGGGACGTTTTGACAACTCTCACTCAGATAAGATCTGAAGACATGAAAGAAGAGGGACGTTTTGACAACTCTCACTCAGATAAGATCTGAAGACATGAAAGAAGAGGGACGTTTTGACAACTCTCACTCAGATAAGATCTGAAGACATGAAAGAAGAGGGACGTTTTGACAACTCTCACTCAGATAAGATCTGAAGACATGAAAGAAGAGGGACGTTTTGACAACTCTCACTCAGATAAGATCTGAAGACATGAAAGAAGAGGGACGTTTTGACAACTCTCACTCAGATAAGATCTGAAGACTGGACCCTCTTCTCAAACTCTTGTGAAGACAAATGTAAAACAACTTCCTCACCTTGTTAATTTGGCTCCTTGTTAGAAAGGAAATCATTCGTCCAAGTTTACTTCCTTTTATTAGAGGATATGGTAGCATAAATTCTTTAGCTTGCCCTTAGCTGGCCTCACTGTCTAGGCTTACAGCTTTACTATGAACCACGGCTTATTACGGCTTGAATGTCTGAGGCACACGTCTGGGAAATGCTAATTCTGCCTTTAGATTACAGTAATGAGCAGAACTTCAGCTAGTCATTCAGCCAACCTGCAAATCCATGTTCTTAGTAAATGCTCTTCCTAGTAGGCATTACTTCCAGCAGTACGGTATTCTATATCCTCCCAGCACACTGCAGGGCAATCAGCACCACTGGTATAGATTTCTTCTCTCTTCTTGTCCCGTGTGTCTTAGTTGGTAGAGCATGGCGCTGGCAATGCCAGGGCTGTGAGTTTAATTCCCACAGGGGACCAGTATATATGCACTCAATTCTGTAAGTCGCTCTGGATAAAAGTGTCTGCTAAATGATTTAAATGTAACATGTCTTCTGTGTGAGTAGCTTCAGGAGTAGCTCCTACATCAGCCCGGCTGCCAGCTGGGTCCTCCAGGGCCTCTTCTCCCTGCAAACGTCCTTGTCAGACCACGGCCTCTTCTCCCTGTAAACATCCTCGTCAGACCAGGGCCTCTTCTCCCTGTAAACATCCTCGTCAGACCAGGGCCTCTTCTCCCTGTAAACATCCTCGTCAGACCAGGGCCTCTTCTCCCTGCAAACATCCTCGTCAGACCAGGGCCTCTTCTCCCTGTAAACGTCCTTGTCAGACCAGGGCCTCTTCTCCCTGTAAACATCCTCGTCAGACCAGGGCCTCTTCTCCCTGTAAACGTCCTTGTCAGACCACGGCCTCCTACTTCTAATATGCATCAGTGAGCCCCCTGGCCCTCCTCCCTCGCTGCTGTTGTCCCCTGTGCCCCCTTCATCACCACCATCTCCATCTGAAAACTGACGCCTAGAACCACTGTTCCTCAGAAGCAGGAGGTGGTGTTTTTCTTCTCGTGTAGTAGGAGGGAGAGTGAAAGACTGTTTCATGTGCTTTGGCTTTTCAGCAGGCTGCATGTGTAGGTAAGCAGGCTCATCCTCAGTAGTGCAGGAGTAACGCTGCTGCGGCGGGCCTGCACAACAAAGAGGCCCAGGATGCCGACAGTTGGAAGAGAAGCCTGGTCTCTGTCTCTGTTTGAGAGAGTTGGTAGGGAAGCCTGGTCTCTGTCTCTGTTTGAGACAGTTGGAAGGGAAGCCTGGTCTCTGTCTCTGTTTGAGAGAGTTGGAAGGGAAGCCTGGGCTCTGTCTCTGTTTGAGACAGTTGGAAGGGAAGCCTGGTCTCTGTCTCTGTTTGAGAGAGTTGGAAGGGAAGCCTGGTCTCTGTCTCTGTTTGAGAGAGTTGGAAGGGAAGGGAAGCCTGGGCTCTGTCTCTGTTTGAGACCGTTGGAAGGGAAGCCTGGGCTCTGTCTCTGTTTGAGACTGTTGGAAGGGAAGGGAAGCCTGGGCTCTGTCTCTGTTTGAGACTGTTGGAAGGGAAGGGAAGCCTGGGCTCTGTCTCTGTTTGAGACCGTTGGAAGGGAAGGGAAGCCTGGGCTCTGTCTCTGTTTGAGACCGTTGGAAGGGAAGGGAAGCCTGGGCTCTGTCTCTGTTTGAGACTGTTGGAAGGGAAGGGAAGCCTGGGCTCTGTCTCTGTTTGAGACCGTTGGAAGGGAAGCCTGGGCTCTGTCTCTGTTTGAGACCGTTGAAAGGGAAGCCTGGGCTCTGTCTCTGTTTGAGACCGTTGGAAGGGAAGGGAAGCCTGGGCTCTGTCTCTGTTTGAGAGAGTTGGAAGGGAAGCCTGGGCTCTGTCTCTGTTTGAGAGAGTTGGAAGGGAAGCCTGGGCTCTGTCTCTGTTTGAGACCGTTGAAAGGGAAGCCTGGGCTCTGTCTCTGTTTGAGACCGTTGGAAGGGAAGGGAAGCCTGGGCTCTGTCTCTGTTTGAGAGAGTTGGAAGGGAAGCCTGGGCTCTGTCTCTGTTTGAGAGAGTTGGAAGGGAAGCCTGGGCTCTGTCTCTGTTTGAGACCGTTGAAAGGGAAGCCTGGGCTCTGTCTCTGTTTGAGACCGTTGGAAGGGAAGGGAAGCCTGGGCTCTGTCTCTGTTTGAGAGAGTTGGAAGGGAAGCCTGGGCTCTGTCTCTGTTTGAGACCGTTGGAAGGGAAGGGAAGCCTGGGCTCTGTCTCTGTTTGAGAGAGTTGGAAGGGAAGCCTGGGCTCTGTCTCTGTTTGAGAGAGTTGGAAGGGAAGGGAAGCCTGGGTTCCGTCTCTGTTTGAGACAGTCGGAAGGGAAGCCTGGGCTCTGTCTGTCTGTACCTTTCATTCAGACCCACAGCTCATCTTCTTTTGTCTCATCCCCAGCGGAATATTTCTTAACAATAGCGGGCCGTTCTGTGTGCCTGTGTTTCCTAGTCTGCTTGACATGTAAGCACATCGCCGGTTCACTCGCCGTTCAAGCCATCTGTTTTTATACACCGCTGTCATTCATTATTCAGTGGACTGAGATTTTCCCTAAAATCTTGCAACAGCTTTGCTATGGAGATATCATCTTGCTGTCTCTGTCAGTCATACTGCTGCACACCTGGGCAAAAAATACACTGAATAAAAATATAAACGCAACATGGACAGTGTTGGTATCATGAGCTGAAAAAAAAAAGAACCCAGAAATGTTCCATACAAAGCTTATTTCTCTCAAATTTTGTGGACAAATTTGTTTACATTCCTGTTAGTGAGCAGTTCTCCTTTGCCAAGATAATCCATCAACTTGACAGGTGTGGTATATCAAGATCATTACACAGGTGCACCTTGTGCTGGGGACAATAACTCCTTGCCACTGTCAGAAACCATCTTTGGGAAGCACATCTGCGTGCTTGTTGTCCTCACCAGCGTCTTGACCTGACTGCAGTTTGGCGTTGTAACCAACTTCACTAGGCAAAAGCTCACCTTCAATGGCCACTGGCGTGCTGGAGGTGTTTCTTTTTTTTTTTTTAAAAGGAGGCGATTAAGTACGCAGGAGGTGAGAAAAGACCCATGGAATAACCTCAACATTAGAGTAGACACATATATTTTCATGAGTGAGACACAAGGTAATACAGCAACACTTAGGGGTTCCGAACAATAGGGTTCCATTTGTAAAGGGTTTGTAATTACATTATTACGGTTATTTAAGCATTTGTAAATGCATTGGAAAACATGACTAAATTGGTTATAACAAATTGTGTGATATGCAACTGCATTTTCAATTGATGCACAGTTAAACAATAGTTATTTTCTCACTTCTGAGTGGTGCATAGTTGCTCTGTCCCAGGAACAGAAATTATTGGTTTTCAGACCAATGGTCAACTCCCATGAGTTGCATGCATCCTTTTTTTATATACATATTTTTATATCAAATCAATACATAAAGCACATGAGGGAACACAAGCATACATAGATTATAAACAATAGACAATCGAGCTAGGGGGTACAATATCACATTACAAATACACAAGGACCTTAAGGGACATGCATATACTTACAATTCTAACAGCTTTTTTGTTAGTAGAGCATTTAACCGTCTTAAAATACAGTTCAATTTCTTTTTGTAGGATACGAAAATGTGGTTTTCTGTTTGTAAATTTACATTTGTGTATATGAAATTTGGCCAAAAGAATAATGAAATTAATTACATAAAAATGATTGCGCTTATTTCTATTGTATGTAAAGAATCCAAACAGTACATCTCTCCACAATAGTGTAAACTCTTCATAAATGTGTTCAATTATAAACCTACTGATGTCTTGCCACAGTTTTCTTACATGCATACAATGCCAAAAAAGATGCAACACTGTTTCTGGGTGGTCATTACTAAAGGAGCAATTTGAGTTGATGTTTTCCTTAAACTTCTTCATATAGTGGTTGGCAGGATAATATTTATGAATAATTTTAAAGGAAACTTCCTTAATTTTGTTAACAAGTAGGTATGTGTGTGGCAACATCCAAACTTTTTTCTAACAGATATTATCAATAAATCCATTCAAATAAGGCATGACAAGGTTCGTATCGCTCTGTTGTTGAATGGACCAAAAGAGAAACAAATCTTTCCTACTGATGAGTCAACAGGGTCAATAGAAGGTAGGCTCTGAGGGTCAGGTCCTGACATGTTCCTGAATAACATAGCAACAGATGAGGTAATGGCATCTAAAACAATTGCAAAATCTTTAGGTGTTACAGGGACCTTGTAAAGTGATAAGAATTCTTTATAACTGAGTAAAAGACCCTCTGGAGTTGCATGCATCTTGCCCCACATTTGAAACCCATGATGATACGTTGGTACACTTTATTTTTTTATTCCAGGAATGATGGCTTCATCTCAAGCTATATTATTGGTGTGGTTCATTTACATTTACATTTAAGTCATTTAGCTCTTTAGCTCTGGATAAGAGCGACTTACACTGGTTTCTAAAAAATTCCCGACTCTGTAAGATCTGCGGATCTGTGAAACCCGCTTGAAATAAAGACGATCTGGAACAGAATGAATGAGTAGACAATGACATGTGACATTGAGTTGAGAAGAATCATGATGGACCTGGCTATGGGAAGTGTGCAAAGGCCAGACAAAGAGATTGCGCGGAAGAAACGTTCACAAGATAAAAATGTTGACAGAGGAGAGAGATTCTCTATGCAATTTGTTTCACTTTTGAATACAGAAATTCTGCTGTATGATTTTAGTTCTCTGCTCACCTAGCTAACGTTTGCTAGCACATCTGTCCTACCTCACTAGCTAAGAAACGTTAGATTAGGTAAAACCGCAAATGTATTTTTGAATATATACATTTTGCTATACGATTTAACACAGGATAATATTTGGCATGATATAGCTAACTAGATCACGTTTGCTGGCTAGCTAGTTAGTTTCGCTAGCTAGCAAACATTAGCTGCCTGCTAGCTACTTAGCTAACATCAACATGACAGAGTTTTCTTGCAATTTGTTTAGCTTTTTGGGATTAGAATGCTAGCTAGTTATATAACCTTTGAATTCTGGTACAGTCTCTCTCTAGATGGGTTGCTGGTAAACTAACCAGCATCCTTTGTCAACAAACTAACATAAGTGGTTCCAATTTTAAGACTAACTTACTAGCTAGCTAACAAACTCGCTAGTGTATTAACCACAATTGTGATAACTATCTAACCCCTTTCATTTTGTCGTAGCTAGCCAATGAGAAACAGTACCACCGTGAAGTGGCTCGGGCGGTGATGTTGTGTAAGGACAACGACCTCATGCTCAACTCCTCAAAAACCACAGAGATGGCAATACAGGAGAAGAAAGAACCTCAAGGCCCCCCTCATAATCACTGACCAACCAATAACCCTGACAGATTCGTTCAAATTCCTCGGTACTTACATCAGTGGCTCACTGAAATGTGACATCAACTCCAACCACATCATCAAGAAGGCCCAGCAGAGACTGTGCTTTATAAGACAACTGAAAAAGTACAAGGTTAAACAACAGCTGCTTTTTCAGTTTTGTGAGGCTGGGGTATATGTGTATATTAGTCATGTAGGAGCTACCCCATGCTGTACCGTATACACACCACCGACCTTGGATGCCTGGCAACAAAAAGTATCTTGTATTTCACTTTTGTTTTTAAAGTATTTCTTTTTTTTAGCAGTTCAATGTTCAACTCAATTATAAATGGTTATAGGTCTGTCACTTTTTAAAATAAGGTGTTTTTGAATTTATATATGTTTATAGGTATCAAAAAATTATTTAGTTATTTGTCACATGCACCGAATACAACCGGTGTAGACCTTACAGTGAAATGCTTACTTACAGGCCCTTAACCAACAATGAAGTTAAGAAAATGCCTAATAAAAAATAAGTAAGAGATAAGAATAACAAATAATTAAAGAGCAGCAGTAAATAACAATAGCGGGGCTATATACACGGGCTATATACAGGGGGTACCGGTACAGAGTCGATGTGCGGGGGGCACTGGTGTCGAGGTAATATGTACATGTAGGTCTGTCACTAAAATAAGATATACTTTTACCATTTATACATATGGGTAAATAATTTATAGATGATTTGAGAGTTCACTCAGAGTAGACATACTTATAATATAGGCAGTATTGGGTACTCATCAATACATAAGAGAAGAGTCAACACTTTTGTTAAACGTATTCAGTCAATGATTATGGGGTATGAAGTCAATGAGTATGGGGTATGAAGTCAATGAGTATGGGGTATGAAGTCAATGAGTATGGGGTATGAAGTCAATGAGTATGGGGTATGAAGTCCAAAACATTTCACGTTGTGAAAGGATACCACCTCCACTGGTATTACTGTTACCATACTTGGGGACTATCACAGAGAAGTGATACGTGTGTGTTGATATCATCTGGGAAGGCGTAATGATGATTGATTGATAACCTGTATGTACATTTGGCCAGGCCATCAGTGTTTCATCACACGCACTATTGAACAAATAGTTATCCTCTCACTTTTGCAACTATTGAAAATATGGATGCATGATGATACATAAGGCTTCATCTTAAAAGCATTTAAGTGCATTTATAAATTGTTAAAAACTGGAGGTACATTTTGGCTCACTATTTTGACAAACACTGACCAGTTATTTCACTATGTAGACCAATGGGATATAACTTATTAATGCTGTATAAGGCATTTTACAAATGATTAAATAACATTTAATGTAATTATAGCCTCTTTATAAACCCTTTACAAATGTAACCTTTAATGTGTAGTGTTACTCCTTTGTTACATAGAACTTTGCAAATGTCTTTATAATTGCATAATAATGGAGCTATTCCACATTCTTTATTCCACATAAGTGGAATAAGGAACGGGTGCTATTCCTCTTGTGTAGAGTAGTTAAAAAAAAAAAGAATCTTATTGCTATGCAATTCCACTACAATTAACAAAGTATTATGTGACAAGATGCTAATAAAACGTTGCTCCAAAAGTAACTCGTTTTATTACACTACACCATTTAAAGATTGTGTGTGTGTGTTTTGAAATAAGAGCAGTTACCCTCAGATGGACAAAGGGAATCAAAGTTGTTTTTGCTAAGCTTCCAACTTGCTGTTTGCAAATAGCTTTGAATTTACTCTGCAGTATTTTCAGGTCTTCTAAAAAATGTATTGCAGCTTTCAACTTTTTCATTGGAATGTTGAAAGAATCATACAGTAGTCGACCATCACAACTTATACTTCTGTACAACGTAAAATGGGTCAATTTGGTTTGATTTGATTATGTATACCTGGGCCAATAGGCATTCAGGTGAATGGACGTTTACATGTTCAGATAGAAATGTATTGTGTAGATCAAATGTGACCGTCAGATTGGAATACTATTGGAGATTGTGTGTTCTATTCATTCTATTTCTGTCTTCAACATGCAGTTCCAGATACAGCCCTCCATTAGGCCTAGTTGAAGGCAGCCAATCTAATAGTTTCAGAAAAGTAGTCACTTCCTGAGATCTGTATTCAAATATATTTTTTAAAGTTGGCATTTTTATATTCAAATAGTTGTAGTCCCCTCCAAAGTAACTATTCCCCCAGAAATATTTACTTTCCCCAAAGCGTAGTTAAAACTATAGTTATCTCAGATCAGCACTGAATGTATAGTTTCTTTCTCTGTTTTATGTTAATCTATCCACCATGAAACACACATGCTTCATAGTATTAAAGAAGTATCCTGTTTGAAACAAACCTGTTTGAGTTGTTGCCATTTGTTGATCTTTGTGTAGGCTATGTGTGATCAATTGGCTGTTTTCCTCAGATTTGATATCATTGGCTCATTCATCAGTCTCTGGTCCTGTCTTATTTCTCCAGCTCTGTTCCATTGTCCTTCCATCTGGCCCTCTGTCACTGAGCACTTGACCCTTGACCTCCTAAGGATCTGACCACCTGTCTGTGGTGATGCCCAGGCTAAACCCAGCTGCCATCTGTGGACTAATCAGACCAGTGGTCACACAGGGTCACCTCCACTACTCTAGACTATCTCTGTCCTGTTTTTTTGTGTGTTTTTGGGGGGGATTCTTTAGATCTGGTACACTGCATTCTGGCTTAAAACAAACTACTCCAGCCGTTAGGCTACGGTGTGCAAACAAATATATGCAAATAGACTGAGTGTGAATAGGCTCAATAAGGGGATTGTACATTTGCTTATCCATGTAGATTTGTGTGTTCGATTTCCTGGCTAGGTCAATATTAGGGTCAGGAATTCAGTCTCCCTCCCTCTTGTTAACACTCTATAGAGCCATAGAGTTTGATCACATTGTTTTTGTCATCAACAACATGTGGAAGAAATTGGCAGTGGACTGAAAGTGAACTAATCTGATACATTTTATAGACTTAAGTAGTAGAAGAAGCTGCATTTCCTTCCCAGTGAGAACAGGTGTTCAAGCTTTCAGACCTCACCACCTTTTTCTGTTCCTCTCACTACATCTTCCATGGCCCACTGTGGTAATAGCTTCCAGAGCTGCCTGCCTGGCTCTCCTGTCAACCTGCTCTCTCCCTATGCGGGTGGGTCTGTGGGATTTAGTGAGAGTGGAGGAAGTGTCTGAGTTTTCTGTCAAAATGACATTAGGGATGATTAGTAAAAGTGCTGGCAGCTGCAGGGGAAGGGATAGTCTCTAGAGCAGGGTAGGTAACTAGATTCAGCCTCGAGTCGATTTTTGTCGGAGCGGGTGGTCGGGGGGGTGAGTTCGGAACGTAATTATAATTTGTACACTGCAAATTGACCACAAAGATGTTATTTTCAAATCCAATAATTTCATAACTTGATCATATTGACACGTGTGTGTGTGTGTGTGTGTGAGAGTGTGTAAACAGATTTCCTAAATTAACACGTTTTTTTACTGAATTCCTGATGATTTTATTTTTTTATTACTAAACTAAAATTTCATTTTTTCCCCAACGATCTACACAAAATACTCTTGTCAAAGTGGAAGAAAAATTGTAATACTTGAAAATAAATATTGCATTGGGAAAGTATTCAGACCCCTTCCCTTTTTCCATATTTTGTTACGTTACAGCCTTATTCTAAACTGTATTAATAAAAACATTTCCTCATCAATCTACATACATAATGACCAAGCTAAAACAGGTTTTTAGAAATGGTTGCACATTTATTACAAATAAAAACCCAGAAATAACTTATTTACGTAAGTATTCAGACCCTTTGCTATGAGACTCGAAATTGAGCACGCACCTGTCTATATCAGGTCCCACAGTTGACAGTGCATGCCAGAGCAACAGACAGGTGTGTGCCTTTCCAAATCATGTCCAATCAATTGAGTTTACCACAGGTGGACTTTAATCAAGTTGTAGAAACATCTCAAGGATGGTCATCGGAAATCAAATAAAATCAAATCAAATTTTATTTGTCACATACACATGGTTAGCAGATGTTAAATGCGAGTGTAGCGAAATGCTTGTGCTTCTAGTTCCGACAATGCAGTGATAACCAACAAGTAATCTAACTAACAATTCCAAAACTACTGTCTTATACACAGTGTAAGGGGATAAGGAATATGTACATAAGGATATATGAATGAGTGATGGTACAGAGCAGCATACAGTAGATGGTATCGAGTACAGTATATACATATGAGATGAGTGTGTAGACAAAGTAAACAAAGTGGCATAGTTAAAGTGGCTAGTGATACATGTGTTACATAAGGATGCAGTCGATGATGTAGAGTACAGTATATACATATGCATATGAGATGAATAATGTAGGGTAAGTAACATTATATAAGGTAGCATTGTTTAAAGTGGCTAGTGATATATTTACATAATTCCCATCAATTCCCATTATTAAAATGGCTGGAGTTGGGTCAGTGTCAATGACAGTGTGTTGGCAGCAGCCACTCACACTGTTAGTGGTGGCTGTTTAACAGTCTGATGGCCTTGAGATAGAAGCTGTTTTTCAGTCTCTCGGTCCCAGCTTTGATGCACCTGTACTGACCTCGCCTTCTGGATGATAGCGGGGTGAACAGGCAGTGGTTCGGGTGGTTGATGTCCTTGATGATCTTTATGGCCTTCCTGTAACAACGGGTGGTGTAGGTGTCCTGGAGGGCAGGTAGTTTGCCCCCGGTGATGCGTTGTGCAGTCCTCACTACCCTCTGGAGAGCCTTACGGTTGAGGGCGGAGCAGTTGCCGTACCAGGCGGTGATACAGCCCGCCAGGATGCTCTCGATTGTGCATCTGTAGAAGTTTGTGAGTGCTTTTGGTGACAAGCCGAATTTCTTCAGCCTCCTGAGGTTGAATAGGCGCTGCTGCGCCTTCTTCACGACGCTGTCAGTGTGAGTGGACCAATTCAGTTTGTCTGTGATGTGTATGCCGAGGAACTTAAAACTAGCTACCCTCTCCACTACTGTTCCATCGATGTGGATAGGGGGGTGTTCCCTCTGCTGTTTCCTGAAGTCCACAATCATCTCCTTAGTTTTGTTGACGTTGATGCACAGGATGCACCTGAGCTCAATTTTGAGTCTCATAGCAAAGTGTCTGAATACTTTTGTTCAAATAATTTATTTCTGTTTTGTATTTGTAATACATTTGCTAACTTTTCTGAAAACCTGTTTTTTCGCTTTGTTATGGGGTATTGTGTGTAGATTGATAAATTTAAAAAATGCATCCATTTTAGGATAAGGCTGTAATGTAACAGAAGGTGAAGGTGTCTGAATACTTTCCAAATGCACTGGATATATCTTGATTAGATACAGGGCCTTCAGAATGTATTCACACCCCTTGACTTTTTCAAAATGTTGTGTTATAGAATTTAAAACGGATTAAATGTATATTTTTTGGGTCACTGCACAAAGCACATTTCTACTCCTGAACTTATTTAGGCTTGCCATAACAAAGGGGTTGAATACTTATTGGCTCAAGATATTTCAGCTTTTCATTTGTAGTACATTTCTAAAAATGTAATAATTCCAGTTGGAGTTTTTAATGGCTGTGAAAGGAGAAGTGAGGATGGATCAACAACATTGTAGTTTCACTACAATACTAACCTAATAAAAAATATTCCAAAACATCCATCCTGTTTGCAACAAGACACTAAAGTAGTACTGCAAAATATATAGCAAAGCGATTCACTTCTTGTCTTGAATACAAAGTGTTATGTTTGGGACAAATCCAATACAACACATTACTGAGTACCACTCTTCATATTTTCTAGCATAGTGGTGGCTGCATCATGTTATGGGTATGCTTGTAATCGTTAAGAGACCCGGCGCCAGAATGAATCAGTTGGACAGGCCTTTGATTTCCGTAGCGGGGCATATTTTTTTTCACGGGACCCCCTGTGTGCAAGTGCTAGCACATTCACATTTTTTTTTAATTGCTGTAATAGTAGCTTATTAAAGACCATATTTCTTGTGAGGTTCAAGTTGGGTAAAGCTTTTACAATTTTTATCCTACCATTTCTACCAATCTTCATGATTGATTATTTTGACATGCACATTTTTGTGGAACAATTTCATTTCAAGAATAGCTCTTTTTTGTTTCTGAAAATCATTGTCACATGGTTAATCATAATGTGAAATAAAATGGTGCAAATCTAAAAGTTCAAATTCAATGAACACATTGATACACTGATTCATTGGCAGCTAAAGAAGTTTGAGCACAGAACTCAGATGCAGCAGTGGGCATAACTGTCAACTAAGTCAAATACATAGGCCTAAAGCCCACAAATAAAAACTGTAGAAAATATCTTGAATCACATTCATTTCTCTACTCCGCCTGCCTCCCCTTTCTATCTGTCTTGACTTGAGCTATTGCTATTGAAATGCAACATTGTATCAAATCATCCCTTGGTCTGGCCTGAAGATGTTGCTAGCGAACTTGTAACAATTGTATCAACTAGCCTATTCCTGGTTCCTGCTCCAGTGAGTTCGGGACATAAATGTTTTTTTTATGATGTTTCCACTGTATATATGGAATCATCAGATATATTTGGCTCTTTCACACTGAGGCTTGGTGATTATCGAGGCCGGGAGTGTTGGAATGATTTTTCAAATACTGAGGAACTATCATTCGCAATGGATGTTTAAAAAAAAATAAACTGACTTTGTTAAATGTTTGACATTTTTCGTTGACTTGTGTGAGGAGAAGAATCAATGAGTGGTGTACTTCGTGAGTTAAGACAATCAGACATTGCCAAATGGACGCACCATATCTTCGCCACACTCCCTTCTTCTTCTTGATGCAAATTTTAAATGATTTGACTTTTTAAAAAAATGTAACCTTTTTTATTTAACTAGGCAAGTCAGTTAAGAACAAGTTCTTATTTACAATGACGACATACCCCGGCCGAACCCGGACGATGCTGGGCCAATTGTGACCCGCCCTATGGGACTCCCAATCACGGCCGGATGGGATACAGCCTGGATACCGAACCAGGGACTGTAGTGAAGCCTCCTGCACTGAGATGCAGTGTCTTAGACCGCTGCGCCACACGGGAACACTAATAATAATACTACTACTAATACTAATAATAATAATACTCAACAGATTATTTTCACACATTCTAGACTCTTTTCATTTGACAGTCACAACTCAATCAGATCTATTGCCATGTGCACTAGCCAAATAAATGTTTCGCTGTCCAGACGGCATCAGATACATGGTCTATACATACTGAGACAGATAGGGGGCGCTGTTTCACTGTCCAGACCTCATCAGATACATGGTCTATACATACTGAGACAGATAGGGGGCGCTGTTTCACTGTCCAGACCTCATCAGATACATGGTCTACACATACTGAGACAGATAGGGGGTGCTGTTTCACTGTCCAGACCTCATCAGATACATGGTCTATACATACTGAGACAGATAGGGGGCGCTGTTTCACTGTCCAGACCTCATCAGATACATGGTCTATACATACTGTGACAGATAGGGGGCGCTGTTTCACTGTCCAGACCTCATCAGATACATGGTCTATACATACTGAGACAGATAGGGGGCGCTGTTTCACTGTCCAGACCTCATCAGATACATGGTCTATACATACTGAGCGCTGTTTCACTCTCTCGGATGCTTTAACTGAGATTGTTTCTTTCTGTCGCAGCTTGTATCAATATTTCAATATGAGGTACGGTAGGGTGGGCTGGTTCCTAGAGGAAAACCTGGTTCAGTCTGCTTTCCACCAGACACTGGGAGATGAATTCACATTTCAGCAGGACAATAACCTAAAACACAAGGCCAAATCTACACTGGAGTTGGTTTCCAAGGAGATCGGATATGTTCCTGAGTGGCCGAGTTACAGTTTTGACTTAAATATACTTGAAATCTATGGGAAGACCTGAAAAACCAACTTGACAGAGCTTGAAGAATTTTTAAAAGAATAATGGGCAAAACGCTTGTGCACAAGTGTGGAAAGCTCTTAGACTTACAGTTGAAGTCAGAAGTTTACACTTAGGTTGGAGTCATTAAAACTCGTTTTTCAACCACTCCACAAGTTTCTTATTAACAAACTATAGTTTTGGCAAGCCGGTTAGGGCATCTACTTTGTGCATGACACAAGTCATTTTTCCAACATATGTTTAAAGACAGATTATTTCACTTATAATTCACTGTATCACAATTCCAGTGGGTCAGAAGTTTACATACACTAAGTTAACTGTGCCTTTAAACAGCTTGGAGAATTCCAGAAAATGATGTGATGGCTTTAGAAGCTTCTGATAGGCTTATTGACATCATTTGAGTCAATTGGAGGTGTACCTGTACCTCTTTCCTTGGCATCATGGGGAAATTAGCCAAGACCTCAGAAAACAAATTGTAGACCTCCACAAGTCTGGTTCGTCCTTGGGTGCAATTTCCAAACGTCTGAAGGTACCACGTTCATCTGTACAAGCAATAGTACGCAAGTATAAACACCATGGGACCACACAGCCATCATACCGCTCAGGAAGGAGACACGTTCTGTCTCCTAGAGATGAACATACCATGTGAAGATGCTGGAGGAAACGGGTACAAAAGTATCTATATCCACAGTAAAACGAGTTCTATATCAACATAACCTGAAAGGCCGCTCAGCAAGGAAGAAGCCACTGCTCCAAAACCACCATTAAAAAAAGACAGATTACAGTTTGCAACTGCACATGGGGACAAAGATTGTACTTTTTGGAGAAATGTCCTTTGATCTGATGAAACAAAAATACAACTGTTTGGCCATAATGACCATTATGTTTGAAGGAGAAAGAAAAAAAATGAATTCAGTCTGTAACATAACAAAAATGTGGAATAAGTCAAGGGGTATAAATGCTTCCTGAAGTCACTATCTATTCAACCCTCTGAGTCAATACATACAGGAATCACCTTTGGCAGGGATAGCAGCTGTACATTTTTCTGGGTTAGTCTCTAAGAGCTTTGCACAACTGGATTGTATAATATTTGCATGTTCTTTTTTAAACTCTTCAAGCTTCGTCAAGTTGGTTGTTCATTGCTGGACAGTCGTTTTCAAGTGTTGACATAGATTTTCAAGTAGATTTAAGTCAAAACTGTAACTAGGCCACTCAGGAACATTCAATGACATCTTGGTAAGCAACTCCAGTGTAGATTTGGCCTTGTGTTTTAGGTTATTGTCCTGCTGAAAGGTGCATTTGTCTCCTAGTGTCTGTTGGAAAGCAGACCTGAACCATCTTGGCCAGGTCGCAGTTGCAAATGAGAACTTGTTCTCAATTAGCCTACCTGGTTAAATAAAGGTGTTCTCAACTAGCCTACCTGGTTAAATAAAGGTGTTCTCAACTAGCCTACCTGGTTAAATAAAGGTGTTCTCAATTAGCCTACCTGGTTAAATAAAGGTGTTCTCAATTAGCCTACCTGGTTAAATAAAGGTGTTCTCAACTAGCCTACCTGGTTAAATAAAGGTGAAATAAAAAAATAAAAATGTTTAAAGTCCTTGCAGATGACAAGCAAATCAATAACATGATACAGCCACCACCATGCTTGAAAATATGAAGAGTGAATATGTGCTTGAAATTCACTACTGGACTGAGGGACCTCACAGATAATTGTATGTGTGGGTACGGAGAAGAGTTAGTCATTTAGAAATCATGTTAACCACTAACTATTATAGTCCATGCAACTTATTATGTGACTTGTTAATCCTGTTTTTACATGTGGGGAATCTCAATAGATGTGACTGGAAACCAGAGCTATTAGCTCCTGCATACCATGAGTTTTTGTTGTGTCTTTTCATTCCTTTCACTGTTGTACAGTTGATCTGCCATGTTGTTACAGCCTACATGTTGGCCGACGTTACCATGTTGATCTAATTAATTCCAGAGCATAGCAGTTCTGTCTCCCATTACTCTAACCTTCCATTAGTTACATCTGTCAGGTGCCCCCCCCTATCTGGCTCAGCTGAACTGTGACAGGGGAGGTTAGAACGAATGGTCCATAGGTGTGCTCTCTGAGTCCCTGAAAACATTGCCTCATGTTTATCACTGATCAGCTGCATTAACCCCACCTCTGTTTGCCTTTCTTCTTCTCTGTTTTCTCTAATGCATTCTTCTCCATCTTTCGAATTCGAGTTCTGTTGTCAGCTGGTTAATCTTTCATCCCTGAATGTTTTTGGGTGTCTCTCTAGTGTTGTCATAATCTATTTTATGCTGCTTCTCGAATCAGGATAGATCTTGAGAACCCTTTTTACTCATCAGTCAATTTAATGACTGTCATTATATCCTGTAGTTTCCGCCCGCTATGCCACTCCTGAGAGGAGAAAGTTGAGTAGAGCGCAGCTGTTTCCTGGCACTCTGCTCTGTGACTGGCAGGTCTGCTCTGTGACTGGCAGGTCTGCTGATAGGTGATAGGAGTGAAATGGGGCCTGACAGGAAATGGCTGATTGTTGTGTAGACTCTAGGCTGTAGACTCCACACTGAGCTTTAGGGGCAACAGGAGCCCTCACAACCTGCTCCCAGAACAGGCTCAATCTGGTCAGAGGAGTTCGCCTAGGCCCTCGCTGGACATCTAGGCTAAATCAGAGGTCTATTAAGACCACTACCTATCCTAACACCACCACTCTAATACTCAAAACACACGGTATAATACCAGGAAGCCATGCAGAATATCCATCTGTGATAGAGGTCATAGTTCACATTGGTTACCCACCAGTGTCATTCAGTGTGTTTTATTAATATGATTCTTGATGTAAGTCTGTGTCGTGTGTTTCTTGCAGCACTAACGTGGTGATGAACTACTCTGATATCGAGTCCAAGGTGCGAGAGGTCACCAATGATGACCCCTGGGGTCCCTCTGGACAGCTCATGGGAGAGATCGCCAAGTAAGGGACAACCACAGCACAACGTTCAGTCCTATCACATTTGCATAACTAGCCTAGTAGTTGTGGCTTTACCAGTACTCTCTAATCCCATCCATATTTCTGATGTTCCTCTCAGATCCACGTTCATGTACGAGCAGTTCCCTGAGGTCATGAACATGCTGTGGACCAGAATGCTGAGGGACAATAAGAAGAACTGGAGAAGAGTTTACAAGGTGCCGAGTCTCTGTTCCACTGCTTATGTTTCATTCATTGCCTGTGGTGAGGAAGCCTAGTGTCATGTTGCCTGTGGGTAGGAAGCCTAGTGTCATGTTGCCTGTGGTGAGGAAGCCTAGTGTCATGTTGCCTGTGGTGAGGAAGCCTAGTGCCATGTTGCCTGTGGGTAGGAAGCCAAGTGTCATGTTGCCTGTGGTGAGGAAGCCTAGTGCCATGTTGCCTGTGGGTAGGAAGCCTAGTGTCATGTTGCCTGTGGTGAGGAAGCCTAGTGTCATGTTGCCTGTGGTGAGGAAGCCTAGTGTCATGTTGCCTGTGGTGAGGAAGCCTAGTGTCATGTTGCCTGTGGTGAGGAAGCCTAGTGTCATGTTGCCTGTGGTGAGGAAGCCTAGTGTCATGTTGCCTGTGGGTAGGAAGCCTAGTGTCATGTTGCCTGTGGTGAGGAAGCCTAGTGTCATGTTGCCTGTGGGTAGGAAGCCTAGTGTCATGTTGCCTGTGGTGAGGAAGCCTAGTGTCATGTTGCCTGTGGTGAGGAAGCCTAGTGTCATGTTGCCTGTGGGTAGGAAGCCTAGTGTCATGTTGCCTGTGGTGAGGAAGCCTAGTGCCATGTTGCCTGTGGGTAGGAAGCCTAGTGTAATGTTGCCTGTGGTGAGGAAGCCTAGTGTCATGTTGCCTGTGGTGAGGAAGCCTAGTGTCATGTTGCCTGTGGTGAGGAAGCCTAGTGTCATGTTGCCTGTGATGAGGAAGCCTAGTGTCATGTTGCCTGTGGTGAGGAAGCATAGTGTCATGTTGCCTGTGGGTAGGAAGCCTAGTGTCATGTTGCCTGTGGTGAGGAAGCATAGTGTCATGTTGCCTGTGGTGAGGAAGCCTGGTGCCATGTTGCCTGTGGGTAGGAAGCCTAGTGTCATGTTGCCGGTGGGTAGGAAGCCTAGTGTCATGTTGCCTGTGGTGAGGAAGCCTAGTGCCATGTTGCCTGTGGGTAGGAAGCCTAGTGTCATGTTGCCTGTGGTGAGGAAGCCTAGTGCCATGTTGCCTGTGGGTAGGAAGCCAAGTGTCATGTTGCCTGTGGTGAGGAAGCCTAGTGCCATGTTGCCTGTGGGTAGGAAGCCTAGTGTCATGTTGCCTGTGGTGAGGAAGCCTAGTGTCATGTTGCCTGTAGGTAGGAAGCCTAGTGCCATGTTGCCTGTGGTGAGGAAGCCTGGTGCCATGTTGCTTGTGGGTAGGAAGCCTAGTGTCATGTTGCCTGTGGTGAGGAAGCCTAGTGTCATGTTGCCTGTGGTGAGGAAGCCTAGTGCCATGTTGCCTGTGGGTAGGAAGCCTAGTGTCATGTTGCCTGTGGGTAGGAAGCCTAGTGTCATGTTGGCTGTGGGTAGGAAGCCAAGTGTCATGTTGCCTGTGGTGAGGAAGCCTAGTGCCATGTTGCCTGTGGGTAGGAAGCCTAGTGCCATGTTGCCTGTGGGTAGGAAGCCTAGTGCCATGTTGCCTGTGGTGAGGAAGCCCAGTGTCATGTTGCCTGTGGGTAGGAAGCCCAGTGTCATGTTGCCTGTGGGTAGGAAGCCTAGTGCCATGTTGCCTGTGGTGAGGAAGCCTAGTGTCATGTTGCCTGTGGTGAGGAAGCCTAGTGCCATGTTGCCTGTGGGTAGGAAGCCTAGTGTCATGTTGCCTGTGGTGAGGAAGCCTAGTGCCATGTTGCCTGTGGGTAGGAAGCCTAGTGTCATGTTGCCTGTGGTGAGGAAGCCTAGTGCCATGTTGCCTGTGGGTAGGAAGCCTAGTGCCATGTTGCCTGTGGGTAGGAAGCCAAGTGTCATGTTGCCTGTGGTGAGGAAGCCTAGTGCCATGTTGCCTGTGGGTAGGAAGCCTAGTGTCATGTTGCCTGTGGTGAGGAAGCCTCGTGTCATGTTGCCTGTGGGTAGGAAGCCTAGTGTCATGTTGCCTGTGGGTAGGAAGCCTAGTGTCATGTTGCCTGTGGTGAGGAAGCCTAGTGTCATGTTGCCTGTGGTGAGGAAGCCTAGTGCCATGTTGCCCGTGGGTAGGAAGCCTAGTGTCATGTTGCCCGTGGGTAGGAAGCCTAGTGTCATGTTGCCTGTGGGTAGGAAGCCTAGTGTCATGTTGCCTGTGGTGAGGAAGCCTAGTGTCATGTTGCCTGTGGTGAGGAAGCCTAGTGCCATGTTGCCTGTGGGTAGGAAGCCTAGTGTCATGTTGCCCGTGGGTAGGAAGCCTAGTGTCATGTTGCCTGTGGTGAGGAAGCCTAGTGCCATGTTGCCTGTGGGTAGGAAGCCTAGTGTCATGTTGCCTGTGGGTAGGAAGCCCAGTGTCATGTTGCCTGTGGGTAGGAAGCCTAGTGCCATGTTGCCTGTGGTGAGGAAGCCTAGTGCCATGTTGCCTGTGGTGAGGAAGCCTAGTGCCATGTTGCCTGTGGGTAGGAAGCCTAGTGCCATGTTGCCTGTGGTGAGGAAGCCTAGTGCCATGTTGCCTGTGGGTAGGAAGCCTAGTGTCATGTTGCCTGTGGGTAGGAAGCCTAGTGTCATGTTGCCTGTGGTGAGGAAGCCTAGTGCCATGTTGCCTGTGGGTAGGAAGCCTAGTGTCATGTTGCCTGTGGGTAGGAAGCCTAGTGCCATGTTGCCTGTGGGTAGGAAGCCAAGTGTCATGTAGCCTGTGGTGAGGAAGCCTAGTGCCATGTTGCCTGTGGGTAGGAAGCCTAGTGTCATGTTGCCTGTGGTGAGGAAGCCTAGTGCCATGTTGCCTGTGGGTAGGAAGCCAAGTGTCATGTAGCCTGTGGGTAGGAAGCCAAGTGTCATGTAGCCTGTGGTGAGGAAGCCTAGTGCCATGTTGCCTGTGGGTAGGAAGCCAAGTGTCATGTAGCCTGTGGTGAGGAAGCCTAGTGCCATGTTGCCTGTGGGTAGGAAGCCTAGTGTCATGTTGTCTGTGGTGAGGAAGCCTAGTGTCATGTTGCCTGTGGGTAGGAAGCCTAGTGCCATGTTGCCTGTGGGTAGGAAGCCTAGTGCCATGTTGCCTGTGGGTAGGAAGCCTAGTGCCATGTTGCCTGTGGGTAGGAAGCCTAGTGCCATGTTGCCTGTGGGTAGGAAGCCTAGTGCCATGTTGCCTGTGGGTAGGAAGCCTAGTGCCATGTTGCCTGTGGTGAGGAAGCCTAGTTTCATGTTGCCTGTGGGTAGGAAGCCAATTGTCATGTTGCCTGTGGTGAGGAAGCCTAGTGTCATGTTGCCTGTGGGTAGGAAGCCTAGTGCCATGTTGCCTCTAACAGATGCTCCTCTCCTCCAGGCCTTACTACTATTGGCATATCTCATCAGGAACGGATCGGAGCGAGTTGTCACCAGCGCGAGGGAACACATCTACGACCTTCGCTCCTTAGAAAACTACCATTTTGTTGGTAAGCAATCATTTGGGACTGGTGCTACACAGCAGCACTGAAAGACCCAGAGCAGTGTGAACCCTAAGCCTGGCTATTGATTCATTCCATAACCATCCCCACGCCTCTCTTCTACACCAATCAGGATGTCCTCAGAGATGAGGCTCTTGGTTTCAGATGGAACACCCAGGAGTATTCATTAGTGAGGAAGTTTCCATGGCCACAGCTGGAGTACTGAAGAGTCAGTCAGATGTAAGTCATGTTCTGGTTTTCAACCTGGTATATATGTACATATGTAATGTGCACAAATGAAAAGTATGTAAATGATCAACTTGAGTGGCTCCTTGGATACCAACTGTATGCATTTGTGATTTGCTATGACAGAGTTGAAAACCTTGGATGGTTTTTGTACATGTTTTGTGTGGCGAGGCTGAGCCTGCATCTGTTTTCAGTGGTACAACAACACATGCTTTGGAGCCTAATGGCATCACAGAAATGTGAGAAACTCTGAAAATGTACGGTGGGGCAAAAAAGTATTTAGTCAGCCACCAGTTGTGCAAGTTCTCCCACTTAAAACAGATGAGAGAGGCCTGTCATTTATCATAGGTACACTTCAACTATGACAGACAAAATGAGAGAGAAAAATCCCGAAAATCACATTGTAGGATTTTTTATGAATTTATTTGCAAATTATGGTGGAAAATAAGTATTTGGTCACCTACAAAGAAGCACGATTTCTGGCTCTCACAGACCTGTAACTTCTTCTTTAAGAGGCTCCTCTGTCCTCCACTCGTTGCCTGTATTAATGGCACCTGTTTGAACTTGTTATCAGTATAAAAGACACCTGTCCACAACCTCAAACAGTCACACTCCAAACTCCACTATGGCCAAGACCAAAGAGCTGTCAAAGGACACCAGAAACAAAATTGTAGACCTGCAGCAGGCTGTGAAGACTGAATCTGCAATAGGTAAGCAGCTTGGTTTGAAGAAATCAACTGTGGGAGCAATTATTAGGAAATGGAAGACATACAAGACCACTGATAATCTCCCTCAATCTGGGGCTCCACGCAAGATCTCACCCTGTGGGGTCAAAATGATCACAAGAACGGTGAGCAAAAATCCCAGAACCACACGGGGGGACCTAGTGAATGACCTGCAGAGAGCTGGGACCAAAGTAACAAAGCCTACCATCAGTAACACACTACGCCGCCAGGGACTCAAATCCTGCAGTGCCAGACGTGTCCCCCTGCTTAAGCCAGTACATGTCCAGGCCCATCAGAAGTTTTTGTCACTTCTAGATTAGACTACTGCAATGCTCTACTTTTCGGCTACCCGGATAAAACACTAAATAAACTTCAGTTAGTGCTAAACACGGCTGCTAGAATCTTTACTAGAACCAAAAAAGGCGAAAATTGAAAAAAAAAAGGAGTAATCCTTAAATATTTGAGTAAGATAACATATTTACTGTAGAGCTGTGTTCATCTTTTTTCATGCTTCGCTCTCAAGAATTAGCATTTGGTGCATGACATGAGCACTCACTAGGCTCTGTTACATAAAGTCCCCACTGAGACAAATACTGTCTCCAGGACAGGCCTGTTGTGGCAGTGAAACAATGGTGCCTGTGTTCCTCCTCCTGAAGAAGGTCCATAAAGGCCTGGTCCCAAGCTCTACCAGACCCTCATCCCAAGCTCTACCAGACCCTCATCCAAAGCTCTACCAGACCCTCATCCAAAGCTCTACCAGACCCTCATCCAAAGCTCTACCAGACCCTCATCCAAGGTTCTACCAGACCCTCATCCAAAGTTCTACCAGACCCTCATCCCAAGCTCTACCAGACCCTCATCCCAAGCTCTACCAGACCCTCATCCAAAGCTCTACCAGACCCTCATCCAAAGCTCTACCAGACCCTCATCCAAAGCTCTACCAGACCCTCATCCAAAGCTCTACCAGACCCTCATCCAAGGTTCTACCAGACCCTCATCCAAAGTTCTACCAGACCCTCATCCCAAGCTCTACCAGACCCTCATCCCAAGCTCTACCAGACCCTCATCCAAAGCTCTACCAGACCCTCATCCAAAGCTCTACCAGACCCTCATCCAAAGCTCTACCAGACCCTCATCCAAAGCTCTACCAGACCCTCATCCAAAGTTCTACCAGACCCTCATCCAAAGTTCTACCAGACCCTCATCCAAAGCTCTACCAGCTTTGACAAACGTCACTTTATTTGCTTCAGTGTTGACTTCCCCTTTAACTGCTTAACCCTGTCACTATGGCCAATGAGAGGTCAGGTTTATAGATGGTGCTGATTCTATTGTCAGTTTTCAATTCAAATGACCCCCACCATGGTGTAATGTGGGAAGCCAAAAGTGAAATGATTTCTACACTTTTTTAATTTGGTGAATGCCAGTGTATTAAAGTGTCCAATCGTGTTGTGTTCCTCCCCTCATCGCCAGACGACAATGGGAAGGACCAGGGCGTCAACGTGCGTCAGAAGGTGAAGGAGATGGTGGAGTTTGTTCAGGATGACGACCGGCTCCGGGAGGAGAGGAAGAAGGCCAAGAAAAACAAGGACAAGTATATCGGCGTGTCCTCAGACAGCACTGGAGGAGGAGGATTCAACAAGACCAGCTGTAAGTGTCACCACACGGGAGGGAGAGCAGATTATCTGTGATGCTCTGTTGAGAATGTGTTATGGTCTCTCATTTCCATGCGCTCACAAATCTGTCATTTACATTTAGTCCCTGTCACTGTAATGTACCTCTAGTCCCTGTCACTGTAATGTACCTCTAGTCCCTGTCATTTACCTCTAGTCCCTGTCATTTACCTCTAGTCCCTGTCATTTGCATCTAGTCCCTGTCATTTACCTCAGGTCCCTGTCATTTACCTCTAGTCCCTGTCATTTACATCTAGTCCCTGTCATTTGCATCTAGTCCCTGTCATTTGCATCTAGTCCCTGTCATTTACCTCTAGTCCCTGTCATGTACATCTAGTCCCTGTCATTTACCTCTAGTCCCTGTCATTTACATCTAGTCCCTGTGATTTGCATCTAGTCCCTGTCATTTGCATCTAGTCCCTGTCATTTACCTCTAGTCCCTGTCATTTACATTTAGTCCCTGTCACTGTAATGTACCTCTAGTCCCTGTCACTGTAATGTACCTCTAGTCCCTGTCATTTACCTCTAGTCCCTGTCATTTACCTCTAGTCCCTGTCATTTACCTCTAGTCCCTGTCATTTACATCTAGTCCCTGTCATTTACCTCTAGTCCCTGTCATTTACCTCTAGTCCCTGTCATTTACCTCTAGTCCCTGTCATTTGCATCTAGTCCCTGTCATTTACCTCTAGTCCCTGTCATTTACCTCTAGTCCCTGTCATTTACATCTAGTCCCTGTCATTTGCATCTAGTCCCTGTCATTTACCTCTAGTCCCTGTCATTTACATTTATTCCCTGTCACTGTAATGTACCTCTAGTCCCTGTCATTTACCTCTAGTCCCTGTCATTTACCTCTAGTCCCTGTCATTTACCTCTAGTCCCTGTCATTTACATCTAGTCCCTGTCATTTACCTCTAGTCCCTGTCATTTACCTCTAGTCCCTGTCATTTACCTCTAGTCCCTGTCATTTGCATCTAGTCCCTGTCATTTACCTCTAGTCCCTGTCATTTACCTCTAGTCCCTGTCATTTACATCTAGTCCCTGTCATTTGCATCTAGTCCCTGTCATTTACCTCTAGTCCCTGTCATTTACATCTAGTCCCTGTCATTTGCATCTAGTCCCTGTCATTTACCTCTAGTCCGTGTCATTTACATCTAGTCCCTGTCATTTACCTCTAGTCCCTGTCATTTACCTCTAGTCCCTGTCATTTACCTCTAGTCCCTGTCATTTACATCTAGTCCCTGTCATTTGCATTTAGTCCCTGTCACTGTAATGTACCTCTAGTCCCTGTCATTTGCCTCTAGTCCCTGTCATTTACATCTAGTCCCTGTCATTTGCATCTAGTCCCTGTCATTTACCTCAGGTCCCTGTCATTCACCTCTAGTCCCTGTCATTTACATCTAGTCCCTGTCATTTGCATCTAGTCCCTGTCATTTACCTCTAGTCCCTGTCATTTACATCTAGTCCCTGTCATTTGCATCTAGTCCCTGTCATTTGCATCTAGTCCCTGTCATTTGCATCTAGTCCCTGTCATTTACCTCTAGTCCCTGTCATTTGCATCTAGTCCCTGTCATTTACCTCAGGTCCCTGTCATTTGCATCTAGTCCCTGTCATTTACCTCAGGTCCCTGTCATTTGCATCTAGTCCCTGTCATTTACCTCAGGTCCCTGTCATTTGCATCTAGTCCCTGTCATTTGCATCTAGTCCCTGTCATTTGCATCTAGTCCCTGTCATTTGCATCTAGTCCCTGTCATTTGCATCTAGTCCCTGTCATTTACCTCTAGTCCCTGTCATTTACCTGTAATCCGTGTCATTTACATCTAGTCCCTGTCAATTACCTCTAGTCCCTGTCATGTACCTCTAGTCCCTGTCATTTACCTCTAGTCCCTGTTACAGTAATTTATCTCAAGTCACTGTAATGTACCTCTAGTCACTGTAATGTACCTCTAGTCCCTGTAATGTATCTCTAGTCCCTGTAATGTACCTCTAGTCCCTGTAAAGTAACTCTAGTCACTGTAATGTACCTCTAGTCCCTGTAATGTACCTCTAGTCCCTGTCTCTGTAATGTACCTCTAGTCCCTGTAATGTACCTCTAGTCCCTGTAATGTACCTCTAGTCCCTGTCATTTACATCTAGTCTGTCATGTACCTCTAGTCACTGTAACTCTAGTCCCTGTAATGTACCTCTAGTCCCTGTCATTTACCTCTAGTCCCTGTCTCTGTAATGTACCTCTAGTCCCTGTCTCTGTGAGTCTAGTTGCAGGTCTCTGTCTGCAGTCTCAGAAGGCTTCCAGAATATCGCTCCTCTATCTATGCCTTCCTCTATTCCCCACAGGCCTCTTCCTCCTCATCACTGATCTTTTGATTAGAGCGATTTTCAATCCAGGGCAAATCATGTCTTCTCACATCTTCATCAGTGAGATTTCTGATCATGTTTGTACGAGGAAAAACCTCAACACCCTCACTATGTAACAGAACATATCTTCCCCATATCTGTTTTTGATTCGCTGCTTTCTGATCTGCTCTTCCGATATCTAATCGTCGGGCGAGTCCCTTGCCATTTCATTTGGATTCGGTTGGAGAAGCAACTGATTGAAAGGCTTTATTTTCATGCTCCATTGATTTCTCCCTTTGATTCCTGATATCTTTGATTTGCTGCTGTGATTTCCCACTTCATTAGTCAAACCAGAGTTCCCATTTTGTCAATTAATGATGTGGCAGGGGGGGGGATTATTTTTGTCGCACAGGATCAAAATAACACTGCGATGGCGACATTCACATAGAGATGCTCGCTCTGTTTCAGCAGACACACTGTAGCTGTGCGGTGCTTGTGTTGTCAATGGGCCCATCCATTTTCAATGCAGAATAACCAATTATCTGTTGCACATCTTAATTGGCATTCCAGATAGATGCAGTGCAGTCCCACAACGGCTCTCATTATGTTAGTGAAGTGAGGCTCACTCAGCATAGCTACAAAACACGTTAATGGTACCAAACCACACTTGATTTTTCAGCATAAACCTGTAACCCTGTTTCCCCCCTCTCTGCCCCTCTCCTCCCCCTCAGCGGGGGAAATGTTTGACTCCGAGCCCAAGGGGAAGTGGGATGAGGACTGTGACAAGAGCAAAGGAGCCTTCCCCTTCAGTGAGAAGCTGGGAGAAATCAGCGACAAGATCGGCAGCACCATCGACGACACTATCAACAAGTTCCGCAAGAATGAGAGGGATGACTCGCCCGACAGAATCAGGTATTCCTGAGTCTGTTGAAGTGCAAAAGGCCAAAAACGAAAATGGAGATGTAATGCTGAACATTTCCCAAACACGCTCCCGGAGACCCCAGGGGGTGCACATTTTGGTTTTTGCCCCAAAAACTACACAGCTGATTCAAATGATCAACTCATCAGGCTTTGATTGTCTGAATCAGCTGAGTAGTGCTCGCACAAAAAAACAAAACGTGGACTCCCTGAGGTCCCCGGGACCGAGTTTGGGAAAAGCTGGCTTAAGGCAATACATCTATTTATTGATAGAGCATTTCTTTCATGTGTGTGTTGTTGTTCTCTTTCTCCCCCCAGTGACAACGAGGAGGACAGGGTATCGCAGAACAGCCGGCCGGTGTCTGGGTCAGAGAAGCTGTCGGAGTTCAGAGACGAGGAGGAGACTGTTACGACCACGAGCATCCAGATCAGCCATGCAACGGAGACCACCACCACACGCAAACGTGGCGGCATCCGCTCCAAGACCGTGGATCTAGGGGCCGCTGCTCACTACACAGGGGACAGGGGCAGGCTGGACGCAGACAACGGAAAGGTACCTCTGACCTCCCTGTGTCTCACTCTGACCTCCCTGTGTCTCACTCTGACCCCTGACCTCCCTGTATCTCACTCTGACCCCTGACCTCCCTGTATCTCACTCTGACCTCCTTGTGTCTCACTCTGACCTCCCTGTGTCTCACTCTGACCTCCCTGTGTCTCACTCTGACCTCCCTGTGTCTCACTGTGTCTCACTCTGACCCCTGACCTCCCTGTATCTCACTCTGACCTCCCTGTGTCTCACTCTGAACTCCCTGTGTCTCACTGTGTCTCACTCTGACCCCTGACCTCCCTGTGTCTCACTCTGACCCCTGACCTCCCTGTGTCTCACTCTGACCTCTGGCCTCCCTGTTTCTCACTCTGGCCTCCCTGTGTCTCACTCTGACCTCCCTGTGTCTCACTCTGACCTCCCTGTGTCTCACTCTGGCCTCCCTGTTTCTCACTCTGGCCTTCCTGTGTCTCTCTGACCTCCCTGTGTCTCACTCTGACCCCTGACCTCCCTGTGTCTCACTCTGACCTCCCTGTGTCTCACTCTGGCCTCCCTGTTTCTCAATCTGGCCTCCCTGTATCTCACTCTGACCCCTGACCTCCCTGTATCTCACTCTGAACTAGTGATCCTGCACGTCAATGTAGGTCAATAGGCTGTGTATACTCAACAGAACCTTCTTTTGAAGCCTATAGAGACACTGTTGAGTTGTCTGTGGAATCTATTTTCATCTTTGAGGTTTTCTAGAGACTGAAACACAAGATGGTTGTCTCCCGTGAGACAGAAGAAAGCTGTGTTTCATCTCTTCTGACTGTCTAATGACATGATAGAAACGGATGGCAGCAGGATCAGAGAACAGGAGGAGCTCCTGGGCTGCCTTATTCAAACTGTTTCTAGACTAATGCTGCTCTCTTGTGGCAGCTTTAGGAAGTGTAGCACCATTTGTTATTCCAACTCAAATTAAAAGTGAACAGCTTGTGTGTGTGTCCTTATCTCATTCTCTGTGCCCTCTTCAGACGTCTGCTAGCCATTCTTCAAGCAGTAGCCTTGCAGACCTTCTTATGGTGGACGCTGAGTCCAGTCAGACTGCACCAGCAGGTGAGACCTATCACTCACTCATCTAATGAGCCAGTCAGCCACAGTGGTACACACATTGAGAAGAGGTCGCTATATATAAAGTGATAGCACTCTAAAGTAAGGTGTCTTAAAGCCATAGAGATGTAGCTCCTCCAGAATCACCACAGACAAGAGGGGAGGGAGCAGGCAGCCTAAGATGCCAATATGTCAGACCAGTGTTCCAGACAGCATAGGGAGAGGAGAGGAGAGGAGCGAAGAGGAGAGGAGAGGAGAGGAGAGGAGAGGAGAGGAGAGGGAGAGGAGAGGAGAGGAGAGGAGAGGAGCAGGCAGCCTAAGATGTCAGACCAGTGTTCCAGACAGCATAGGGAGAAAACGGGAGGGGAGGGAAGGGAAGACGAGTAGAGGAGAGGGAGGAAGAGCATGGCATGGCCAGCTGTCTGAGACTGAGCCAGTTTTTGCTGGGGAGTGAATGCTGCATGTTCACACACAGAGAGCTGCTGCGGTCCCTCGTGACGTTGCCTTCTCCATCCAAAAGAGCTCGGGCCTGTCTCACGCTCAGCCATATACTGGGAGAGAGGGAGGGGAGACGACATCCTCATCTCCTCCACTGATACTGTTCTCTGTGTGTGTGTGTGTGTGTGTGTGTGTGTGTGTGTGTGTGTGTGTGTGTGTGTGTGTGTGTGTGTGTGTGTGTGTGTGTGTGTGTGTGTGTGTGTGTGTGTGTGTGTGTGTGTGTGTGCGCGTGCACCATCCAGGTGGAAGTTCAGACCTCATCTGTGATTTTGCTGACTTCTCCTCCCCAGCTGCCTCAGCCAGTCTCCCTTCATCAGCCGGTACATCTGTGCTTCCCCTCTCCATCGTCTGAACACTATCCCTCTCCATCGTGTGAACCCTATCCCTCTCCATCGTCTGAACCCTATCCCTCTCCATCGTCTGAACCCTATCCCTCTCCATCGTCTGAACCCTATCCCTCTCCATCGTCTGAGCACTATCCCTCTCCATCGTCTGAACACTATCCCTCTCCATCGTCTGAACCCTATCCCTCTCCATCGTCTGAACACTATCCCTCTCCATCGTCTGAACACTATCCCTCTCCATCGTCTGAACACTATCCCTCTCCATCGTCTGAACACTATCCCTCTCCATCGTCTGAACACTATCCCTCTCCATCGTCTGAACACTATCCCTCTCCATCGTCTGAACCCTATCCCTCTCCATCGTCTGAACCCTATCCCTCTCCATCGTCTGAACACTATCCCTCTCCATCGTCTGAACCCTATCCCTCTCCATCGTCTGAACACTATCCCTCTCCATCGTCTGAACACTATCCCTCTCCATCGTCTGAACCCTATCCCTCTCCATCGTCTGAACCCTATCCCTCTCCATCGTCTGAACCCTATCCCTCTCCATCGTCTGAACACTATCCATCTCCATCGTCTGAACACTATCCCTCTCCATCGTCTGAACACTACCCCTCTCCATCGTCTGAACACTATCCCTCTCCATCGTCTGAACACTATCCCTCTCCATCGTCTGAACACTACCCCTCTCCATCGTCTGAACACTATCCCTCTCCATCGTCTGAACCCTATCCCTCTCCATCGTCTGAACCCTATCCCTCTCCATCGTCTGAACCCTTCCCCTCTCCATCGTCTGAACACTATCCCTCTCCATCGTCTGAACCCTATCCCTCTCCATCGTCTGAACCCTATCCCTCTCCATCGTCTGAACCCTATCCCTCTCCATCGTCTGAACCCTATCCCTCTCCATCGTCTGAACACTATCCCTCTCCATCGTCTGAACCCTATCCCTCTCCATCGTCTGAACCCTATCCCTCTCCATCGTCTGAACACTATCCCTCTCCATCGTCTGAACCCTATCCCTCTCCATCGTCTGAACCCTATCCCTCTCCATCGTCTGAACACTATCCCTCTCCATCGTCTGAACACTATCCCTCTCCATCGTCTGAACACTATCCCTCTCCATCGTCTGAACACTATCCCTCTCCATCGTCTGGACACTATCCCTCTCCATCGTCTGAACACTATCCCTCTCCATCGTCTGAACACTATCCCTCTCCATCGTCTGAACACTACCCCTCTCCATCGTCTGAACACTATCCCTCTCCATCGTCTGAACACTACCCCTCTCCATCGTCTGAGCACTATCCCTCTCCATCGTCTGAGCACTATCCCTCTCCATCGTCTGAACACTATCCCTCTCCATCGTCTGAGCACTATCCCTCTCCATCGTCTGAGCACTACCCCTCTCCATCGTCTGAACACTATCCCTCTCCATCGTCTGAACCCTATCCCTCTCCATCGTCTGAACACTACCCCTCTCCATCGTCTGAGCACTATCCCTCTCCATCGTCTGAGCACTACCCCTCTCCATCGTCTGAACACTATCCCTCTCCATCGTCTGAGCACTATCCCTCTCCATCGTCTGAGCACTACCCCTCTCCATCGTCTGAACACTACCCCTCTCCATCGTCTGAGCACTATCCCTCTCCATCGTCTGAGCACTACCCCTCTCCATCGTCTGAACACTACCCCTCTCCATCGTCTGAACACTATCCCTCTCCATCGTCTGAACACACTCTGCTGTCTGTATTACAGCTTCAATCTGAGGCAGGCCACTTCCCAATAACTCCAGCAGAAAACATTTTCATAAACCTGGTAGCAGGGGAAAACTGAAGAGGTGAACAGCCATGCCACAGAGGTGTTTAGGGGGAGTCCCCTCTCTTGTCCCCCTCCGGTCCCCCTGTGGTCCCGTGCAGTACCCTGTGGTCCCGTGCAGTACCCTGTGGTCCCGTGAAGTACCCTGTGGTCCCGTGCAGTACCCTGTGGTCCCGTGCAGTACCCTCTGGTCCTGATGAGTGATCCCACTGGGCTGTGTGTGCTGGTACTCCCCTTGGGGCGATCTCTGTTACCTCTACTGTTCACCTGCTGCCTGACAAGGTGAAAGACGTCCCCCTTACAAAAGAACAGGACATGCCTCATGCCTTGTTCATTTCTCTACACCTTTTTGCAAATGCTGAACACTGTGGATAATGAAATCTTCACTCTTCACTCCTTAGGGTCAGGGTCCAGTGGGAAGGGTGAGTTTGGGGATTGGAATGCGTTCTCCAGTCCGCCGGCCCCCACCCCACCCTCAGTTGACTTATTTGACCTGATTGGCTCCAATCACACCTCCCTCACCGCCTCCCAAAGCATGACCTTCTCCATGTGTGGTACCTAGAGTGTGGGTGTCGCCAACACCGACCTGCCCATCTCCAGATCACAGGTACAGGTGGCTCACAGGACTCCTCCTCACTACATGAAACATTGTTATAGATGGAAGTGCCTCATTATCGTGCAAAAGGTCTACGTTGTGAATATAAAGGATGTACTTTTGTATATATAGTGTATGTGAACACCCCTTCACATCAGTGGATTCTGCTATTTCAGCCACACCCGTTGCTGACAGGTGTATACAATCGAGCTCACAGCCATGCAAACTCCACATATTAACATTAGCAGGTGAATGACCTTACTGAAGAGCTCAGTGATTTTCAACGTGGCACCGTCATAGGATGCCACCTTTCAGTGGCATCCTATCAATGTCTGTCCTGCTAGAGCTATCCCGGTCAACTGTAAGTACTAGAGGTCGACCGATTAATCGGAATAGACAATTAATTAGGGCCCATTTCAAGTTTTCATAACAATCGGAAATCGGTCATTTTGGATGCCGATTTTTCCGATATTTTTTTTTAAATGTACATATATATATATATATATATATATATATATATATATATATATTTTTTTTTTACACCTTTATTTAATCTTTATTTAACTAGGCAAGTCAGTTAAGAACACATTTTTATTTTCAATGACGGCCTAGGAACAGTGGGTTAACTGGCTCGTTCAGGGGCAGAACAACAGATTTTTACCTTGTCAGCTCAGGGATTCAATCTTGCAACCTTTCAGTTAACTAGTCCAACTCTCTAACCACCTGCCTCACAAGGAGCCTGCCTGTTATGTGAATGCAGTAAGAAGCCACGGTAAGTTGCTAGCTAGCATTAAACTTAATCAGTCATAATCACTAGTTATAACTACACATGGTTGATGATATTACTAGTTTATCTAGCGTGTCCTGCGTTGCATATAATCGATGCGGTGCGCATTCGCGAAAAAGGACTGTCGTTGCTCCAACGTGTACCTAACCATAAACACCAATGCCTTTCTTAAAATCAATACACATATTTAGCTAAAATAAATCCAGGTTAGCAGGCAATATTAACCAGGTGAACCAATTGTGTCACTTCTCTTGTGTTCATTGCACGCAGAGTCAGGATATATGCAACAGTTTGGGCCGCCTGGCTCATTGTGAACTAATTTGCCAGAATTTTACGTAATTATGACAACATTGAAGGTTGTGCAATGTAACAGGAATATTTAGACTGATGGATGCCACCCGTTAGATAAAATACAGAACGGTTCCGTATTTCACTGAAAGAATAAACGTCTTGTTTTCGAGATGATATTAATGACCTAATGATACCATAATAATGACCTAAGGCTCGTATTACTGTGTGTTATTATGTTATAATTAAGTCTATGATTTGATAGAGCAGTCTGACTGAGCGATGGTAGGCACCAGCAGGCTCGTAAGCATTCATTCAAACAGCACTTTTGTGCATTTTGTCAGCAGCTCTTCTGTTTATGACTTCAAGCCTATCAACTCCCGAGATTAGGCTGGTGTAACCGATGTGAAATGGCTAGCTAGTTAGCGGGGTGCGCACTAATAGCGTTTCAAACGTCACTCGCTCTGAGACTTGGAGTAGTTGTTCCCCTTGCTCTGCAAGCTTTTTTTTGATGGGTAACACTGCTTCGAGGGTGGCTGTTGTCGTTGTGTTCCTGGTTCGAGCCCAGGTAGGAGCGAGCAGAGGTACGGAAGCCATACTGTTACACTGGCAATACTAAAGTGCCTATAAGAACATCCAATAGTCAAAGGTATATGAAATACAAATGGTATAGAGAGAAATAGTCCTATAATTCCTATAATAACTACAACCTAAAACATCTTACCTGGGAATATTGAAGACTCATGATAAAAAGAACCACCAGCTTTCATATGTTCTCACGTTCTGAGCAAGGAACTGAAACGTTAGCTTTCTTACATGGCACATATTGCACTTTTACTTTGTTTTTGCATTATTTAAACCAAATTGAACATGTTTCATTATTTATTTGAGGCCAAATTGATTTTATTGATGTATTATATTAGGTTAAAATAAGTTTTCATTCAGTATTGTTGTAATTGTCATTGCCTCCCCCCCATTTAAAAAAATCAGCCGATTTTAATCGGTGTCTGCTTTTTTTGTCCTCCAAATATCGGGATATCGGCGTTGAAAAATCATAATCGGTCGACCTCCAGTAAGTACTGTTATTGTTAAGTGTAAATGTCTAGGAGCATCAACGGCTCAGCCGTGAGTTGGTAGGCCACACAAGCTCATAGAACGGGACCGTCTGTCCTCGGTTGTAACACTACTGAGTTCCAAACTGCCTCTGGAAGCAACATCAGCACTGTTCGTCGGGTGCTTCATGAAATGGGTTTTTATGGCCGAGCAGCCGCACACATACCTAAGATCAACATGCGTAATGCCAAGTGTCGACTGGTGGTGTAAAGCCCGCCGCCATTGGACTCCAGTGCACCTGGAGCAGTGGAAACGCATTCTCTGGAGTGATCAATCACACTTCACCATCTGGCAGTCCGACGGTCACATCTGGGATTGGCGGATGCCAGAAGAATGCTATCTACCCCAATGCATAGTTCCAACTGTAAAGTTTGGTGGAGGAGGAATAATGTTCCGGGGCTGTTTTTCATAGTTCCGGCTAGTCCCCATAGTTCCAGTGAAGGAAAATCTAAACACTACAGCATACGATTCTGTGCTTCCAACTTTGTGGCAACAGTTTGGGGGAGACCCTTTCCTGTTTCAGCTTGACAATGCCCCCTTGCACAAAGCAAGGTCCATACAGAAATATTTTTTGGAGATTGGTGTGGAAGAACTTCACTGGCCTGTACAGTACCCTGACCTCAACTCCATCGAAACACATTTGGGTTGAATTGGAACGCCAACTACGAACCAGGCCTAATCTCCTAACATCAGTGCCGACCTCACTAATGCTCTTGTGGCTGAATGGAAGCAAGTCCCCGCAGCAACGTTCCAACGTCTAGTGGAAAGCATTCCCAGAAGAGTGGAGGTTGTTATAGCAGCAAAGGAGGGCGACCAACTCCATATTAATGCCCATGATTTTGGAATGAGATGTTGGACTAGCAGTTGTCCACATACTTTTGGTCATGGTAGTGTAGCATCTATGGGCTTTCATATTTTCATGTAGTGTGATTTGTAGGATAGATGATTGTGATAACCTGGCCTGTGTTTTTGTGTTGTTTCTTCTTTGGGTTGTTGTAGAACTTTGGACCAATGCAAGGGGACTTATTGCCCCAGCACGTGGAGCTCCAGAAGCCCTGCCTCCCCCCCACATGGTCAGACCCCAGCGTCAACATCAGCCTGGACTTCCTGTCTCCTGGTATGCAGATGACCACCTGCAAGCCCAGCCTCAACAACATGTTACAGCAAGGTCTGTTATTAACTCACTGTCATCACGTATTTCTCTGTGTTGACCGTCAACTGGGGCGGCAGGGTGGCCTAGTGGTTAGAGCATTGGACTAGTAACCGGAAGGTTGCAAGTTCAAACCCCCGAGCTGACAAGGTACAAATCTGTTGTTCTGCCCCTCAACCTGTAGTTAACCCACTGTTCCTCGGCCGTCATTGAAAATAAGAATTTGTTCTTAACTGACTTGTCTAGTTAAATAAAGGTAAAATAAAAACAAACTTGTAATGTCAATGTCTATGTGTCTTGCAAGAAGGTCTAACTGACAGTAATCACCATATTTGTCATTTCAGATCCCCTGCTTTCAGGAGTCCAGCCGCCCATCAACTTGACTCAGAGGTTTGGAGGCCTGAATCTGAACATCCAGGCCACAGCCACACCCATCAGACTTTCCACCAACCTCATGATGCCCGCCAGTGCCATGGGCCTAGGCATGCCTCCCACCATGGCAACGGGTACCATGGGGATGGGCGCCATGCGAATGGGAGGAGTGGGCGAATGGGAGCCTGTCAATCAGGGAATTATGAACATGGTTGTGGGCACCCTGGGTATGCCAGGGATGGGCATAGGGCAGCCCATGGTCAACCCTGCCTTCCCGAACTTCTGCAACTTCGGGAAATGAGAGAGCTGAAGGATTTGTGTGGAAGAGTTTTGTTCAGAACACACCATTATGAACGGAAAGCTGCATACGCGGACTACTTGAGAAATATCTAATGTCTAATATTGACTTGCGCTCCCTTCTGCCCTCAGAACAGCCTCAGTTCGTCAGGGCATGGACTCTATAAGGTGTCGAAAGCTTTCCACAGGGGATGCTGGTCCATGTTGACTCTAATGTTTCCCACAGTTGTGTGAAGTTGGCTGGATGTTCTTCGGGTGGTGGATCATTCTTGATACACAAGGAAAACTGTTGAGCATGAAAAGCCCAGCAGCGTTACAGTTCTTGACACAAACCAGTGCGCCTGGCACAAACTACTTAACACCCTATGAATGGCACACTTACACAATCCACGTCTCAAGACATCCTTCTTTAACCTGGCTCCTCCCCTTCATCTATCTGATGGAAGTGGATTTAAGTGACATCATTAAGGGATCATAGTTTTCACCTGGATTCGGCTGGTCAGTCTGTCATGGAAAGAGCAGGTGTCCTTCATGTTTTGTACATTCAGAGTGTGTGTGTAATCAAGAGTTTGAATTTGTTTTTGGGCGGGAAGGGCTTATCTAACATTACATTTTGTATATGGTTGAAAGCATATACATTCTACTTTCTTGGTGTTTCTACCAACACCAGATAAATACTTCAGAAAACATGTTTGTTACTGTGTCCCTTTTCTACTTTCATGTTGTCATGTCTCTGTTTTCAAACATGTCAGAAGAGAGTTCAAGAATTACCTCACATTGACCATACTTCATGCCGGGACTCAGAACAGGAATGGCAAAATTTGTAAATATATTTTTGGTGTGCAAAAACAAGTATTATTGCGCTATTAAAGATGTCTTGGAAAGTATGGGCTTAAAGAACAAAAGTCCCACTATAAAGGTAACTGGGTTCCATTTGGGCACTATGAAGGTAACTGGGTTCCATTTGGGCACATTTGGGCACTATAAGTATGAAGGTAACTGGGTTCCATTTGGGCACTATAAAGGTAACTGGGTTCCATTTGGGCACTATGAAGGTAACTGGGTTCCATTTGCGCACTATGAAGGTAACTGGGTTCCATTTGGGCACTATAAAGGTAACTGGGTTCCATTTGGGCACTATGAAGGTAACTGGGTTCCATTTGGGCACTAATAAAGGTAACTGGGTTCCATTTGGGCACTATGAAGGTAACTGGGTTCCATTTGGGCACTATGAAGGTAATTGGGTTTCATTTGGGCACGATAAAGGTAACTGGGTTCCATTTGGGCACTATGAAGGTAACTGGGTTCCATTTGGGCACTATGAAGGTAACTGGTTCCATTTGGGCACTAATAAAGGTAACTGGGTTCCATTTGGGCACTATGAAGGTAACTGGGTTCCATTTGGGCACTATGAAGGTAATTGGGTTCCATTTGGGCACTATAAAGGTAACTGGGTTCCATTTGGGCACTATGAAGGTAACTGGGTTCCATTTGGGCACTATGAAGGTAACTGGTTCCATTTGGGCACTATGAAGGTAACTGGGTTCCATTTGGGCACTATGAAGGTAACTGGGTTCCATTTGGGCACTATGAAGGTAACTGGGTTCCATTTGGGCACTATGAAGGTAACTGGTTCCATTTGGGCACTATGAAGGTAACTGGGTTCCATTTGGGCACTATGAAGGTAACTGGTTCCATTTGGGCACTATGAAGGTAACTGGGTTCCATTTGGGCACTATAAAGGTAACTGGGTTCCATTTGGGCACTATGAAGGTAACTGGTTCCATTTGGGCACTATGAAGGTAACTGGTTCCATTTGGGCACTATGAAGGTAACTGGTTCCATTTGGGCACTATGAAGGTAACTGGTTCCATTTGGGCACTATAAAGGTAACTGGGTTCCATTTGGGCACTATAAAGGTAACTGGTTCCATTTGGGCACTATGAAGGTAACTGGGTTCCATTTGGGCACTATGAAGGTAACTGGTAATTTGGGCACTGAAGGTTGGTTCCATTTGGGCACTATGAAGGTAACTGGTTCCATTTGGGCACTATAAAGGTAACTGGGTTCCATTTGGGCACTATGAAGGTAACTGGTTTTTGGGCCATTTGGGCACTATGAAGGTAACTGGTTTCCATTTGGGCACTATGAAGGTAACTGGTTCCATTTGGGCACTATGTTCCATTTGGGCACTATAAAGGTAACTGGGGGCACTTCCATTTGGGCACTATGAAGGTAACTGGGTTCCATTTGGGCACTTCCATTTGGGCACTATGAAGGTAACTGGGTTCCATTTGGGCACTATGAAGGTATTTGGGCACTATAAAGGTAACTGGGTTCCATTTGGGCACTATGAAGGTAACTGGGTTCCATTTGGGCACTATAAAGGTAACTGGGTTCCATTTGGGCACTATGAAGGTAACTGGGTTCCATTTGGGCACTATGAAGGTAACTGGGTTCCATTTGGGCACTATAAAGGTAACTGGTTCCATTTGGGCACTATGAAGGTTCCATTTGGGCACTATGAAGGTAACTGGGTTCCATTTGGGCACTATGAAACTGGTTCCAACTGGGTTCCATTTGGGCACTATGAAGGTAACTGGGTTCCATTTGGGCACTATGAAGGTAACTGGGTTCCATTTGGGCACTATGAAGGTAACTGGGTTCCATTTGGGCACTATGAAGGTAACTGGGTTCCATTTGGGCACTATGAAGGTAACTGGTTCCAACTGGGTTCCATTTGGGCACTATGAAGGTAACTGGGTTCCATTTGGGCACTATGAAGGTAACTGGGTTCCATTTGGGCACTATGAAGGTAACTGGTTCCATTTGGGCACTATGAAGGTAACTGGGTTCCATTTGGGCACTATGAAGGCATTTGGGCACTATTTGGGCACTATAAAGGTAACTGGGTTCCATTTGGGCACTATAAAGGTAACTGGGTTCCATTTGGGCACTATGAAGGTAACTGGGTTCCATTTGGGCACTATGAAGGTAACTGGGTTCCATTTGGGCACTATGAAGGTAACTGGGTTCCATTTGGGCACTATGGTTCCAACTGGGTTCCATTTGGGCACTATGAAGGTAACTGGGTTCCATTTGGGCACTATGAAGGTAACTGGTTCCATTTGGGCACTATGAAGGTAACTGGTTCCATTTGGGCACTATGAAGGTAACTGGTTCCATTTGGGCACTATGAAGGTAACTGGGTTCCATTTGGGCACTATAAAGGTAACTGGGTTCCATTTGGGCACACTATTTGGGCACTAGGTAACTGGTTCCATTTGGGCACTATGAAGGTAACTGGTTCCATTTGGGCACTATGAAGGTAACTGGTTCCATTTGGGCACTATGAAGGTAACTGGGTTCCATTTGGGCACTATGAAAACTGGGTAACTGGTTCCATTTGGGCACTATGAAGGTAACTGGGGCACTATTCCATTTGGGCACTATGAAGGTAACTGGGTTCCATTTGGGCACTATGAAGGTAACTGGGCACTTCCATTTGGGCACTATGAACTGGTTCCATTTGGGCACTATGGTTGGGTTCCATTTGGGCACTATGAAGGTAACTGGTTCCATTTGGGCACTATGAAGGTAACTGGGTTCCATTTGGGCACTATGAAGGTAACTGGGTTCCATTTGGGCACTATGAAGGTACTATTTGAAGGTAACTGGTTCCATTTGGGCACTATGAAGGTAACTGGTTCCATTTGGGCACTATGAAGGTAACTGGTTCCATTTCCATTTGGGCACTATGAAGGTAACTGGGTTCCATTTGGGCACTATAAAGGTAACTGGGTTCCATTTGGGCACTATAAAAGGTAACTGGGTTCCATTTGGGCACTATGAAGGTAACTGAAGGTAACTGGGTTCCATTTGGGCACTATAAAAGGTAACTGGTTCCATTTGGGCACTATGAAGGTAACTGGTTCCATTTGGGCACTATGAAGGTAACTGGGTTCCATTTGGGCACTATGAAGGTAACTGGGTTCCATTTGGGCACTATGAAGGTAACTGGGTTCCATTTGGGCACTATGAAGGTAACTGGTTCCATTTGGGCACTATGGGTAACTGGTTCCATTTGGGCACTATAAAGGTAACTGGGTTCCATTTGGGCACTATGAAGGTAACTGGGTTCCATTTGGGCACTATGAAGGTAACTGGGGCACTATGAAGGTAACTGGTTCCATTTGGGCACTATAAACTGGTTCCATTTGGGCACTGGGTTCCATTTGGGCACTATGAAAACTGGGTTCCATTTGGTAACTGGGTTCCATTTGGGCACTATGAAGGTAACTGGGTTCCATTTGGGCACTATGAAGGTAACTGGTTCCATTTGGGCACTATAAAGGTAACTGGTTCCATTTGGGCACTATAAAGGTAACTGGGTTCCATTTGGGCACTATGAAGGTAACTGGGTTCCATTTGGGCACTATGAAGGTAACTGGGTTCCATTTGGGCACTATAAAGGTAACTGGGTTCCATTTGGGCACTATGAAGGTAACTGGTTCCATTTGGGCACTATGAAGGTAACTGGTTCCATTTGGGCACTATGAAGGTAACTGGGTTCCATTTGGGCACTATGAAGGTAACTGGGTTCCATTTGGGCACTATGAAGGTAACTGGGTTCCATTTGGGCACTATGAAGGTAACTGGGTTCCATTTGGGCACTATAAAGGTAACTGGGTTCCATTTGGGCACTATAAAGGTAACTGGGTTCCATTTGGGCACTATGAAGGTAACTGGGTTCCATTTGGGCACTATGAAGGTAACTGGGTAACTGTTCCATTTGGGCACTATGAAGGTAACTGGGTTCCATTTGGGCACTATGACTATTTGAAGGTAACTGGGTTCCATTTGGGCACTATGAAGGTAACTGGGGCACTATCTGGTTCCATTTGGGCACTATGCACACTATGAAGGTAACTGGTTCCATTTGGGCACTATGAAGGTAACTGGGTTCCATTTGGGCACTATGAAGGTAACTGGGTTCCATTTGGGCACTATGAAGGTAACTGGTTCCATTTGGGCACTATGAAGGTAACTGGTTCCATTTGGGCACTATGAAGGTAACTGGTTCCATTTGGGCACTATGAAGGTAACTGGGTTCCATTTGGGCACTATGGCACTTCTGGGTTCCATTTGGGCACTATGAAGGTAACTGGGTTCCATTTGGGCACTATGAAGGTAACTGGGTTCCATTTGGGCACTATGAAGGTAACTGGGTTCCATTTGGTAACTATGAAGGTAACTGGGTTCCATTTGGGCACTCCATTTGGGCACTATAAAGGTAACTGGTTCCATTTTCACTATTTGGGGGCACTATGAAGGTAACTGGGTTCCATTTGGGCACTATGAAGGTAACTGGGTTCCATTTGGGCACTATAAAGGTAACTGGGTTCCATTTGGGCACTATGAAGGTAACTGGTTCCATTTGGGCACTATGAAGGTAACTGGGTTCCATTTGGGCACTATGAAGGTAACTGGGTTCCATTTGGGCACTATGAAGGTAACTGGGTTCCATTTGGGCACTATGAAGGTAACTGGGTTCCATTTGGGCACTATGAAGGTAACTGGGTTCCATTTGGGCACTATAAAGGTAACTGGGTTCCATTTGGGCACTATGAAGGTAACTGGGTTCCATTTGGGCACTATGAAGGTAACTGGGTTCCATTTGGGCACTATGAAGGTAACTGGTTCCATTTGGGCACTATAAAGGTAACTGGTTCCATTTGGGCACTATAAAGGTAACTGGTTCCATTTGGGCACTATAAAGGTAACTGGGTTCCATTTGGGCACTATGAAGGTAACTGGGTTCCATTTGGGCACTATGAAGGTAACTGGGTTCCATTTGGGCACTATAAAGGTAACTGGGTTCCATTTGGGCACTATGAAGGTAACTGGTTCCATTTGGGCACTATGAAGGTAACTGGGTTCCATTTGGGCACTATGAAGGTAACTGGGTTCCATTTGGGCACTATGAAGGTAACTGGGTTCCATTTGGGCACTATGAAGGTAACTGGGTTCCATTTGGGCACTATAAAGGTAACTGGGTTCCATTTGGGCACTATAAGGTAACTGGGTTCCATTTCTGGGTTCCATTTGGGCACTTTAACTGGGTTCCATTTGGGCACTATGAACCATTTGGGCACTATGAAGGTAACTGGGTTCCATTTGGGCACTATGAAGGTAACTGAAGGTAACTGGGTTCCATTTGGGCACTATGAAGGTAACTGGGTTCCATTTGGGCACTATGAAGGTAACTGGTTCCATTTGGGCACTATGAAGGTAACTGGGTTCCATTTGGGCACTATGAAGGTAACTGGGTTCCATTTGGGCACTATGAAGGTAACTGGGTTCCATTTGGGCACTATGAAGGTAACTGGGTTCCATTTGGGCACTATGAAGGTAACTGGGTTCCATTTGGGCACTATGAAGGTAACTGGTTCCATTTATGAAGGTAACTGGGTTCCATTTGGGCACTATGAAGGTAACTGGGTTCCATTTGGGCACTATAAAGGTAACTGGTTCCATTTGGGCACTTTAACTGGTTCCATTTGGGCACTATGAAGGTAACTGGGTTCCATTTGGGCACTATGAAGGTAACTGGGTTCCATTTGGGCACTATGAAGGTAACTGGGTTCCATTTGGGCACTATGAAGGTAACTGGGTTCCATTTGGGCACTATGAAGGTAACTGGGTTCCATTTGGGCACTATGAAGGTAACTGGGTTCCATTTGGGCACTATGAAGGTAACTGGTTCCATTTGGGCACTATGAAGGTAACTGGTTCCATTTGGGCACTATGAAGGTAACTGGGTTCCATTTGGGCACTATGAAGGTAACTGGGTTCCATTTGGGCACTATGAAGGTAACTGGGTTCCATTTGGGCACTATGAAGGTAACTGGGTTCCATTTGGGCACTATGAAGGTAACTGGTTCCATTTGGGCACTATGAAGGTAACTGGGTTCCATTTGGGCACTATGAAGGTAACTGGTTCCATTTGGGCACTATGAAGGTAACTGGGTTCCATTTGGGCACTATGAAGGTAACTGGTTCCATTTGGGCACTTTGGGCATGAAGGTAACTGGTTCCATTTGGGCACTATGAAGGTAACTGGTTCCATTTGGGCACTATGAAGGTAACTGGGTTCCATTTGGGCACTATGGTTCCAAGGTTCCATTTGGGCACTATGGGTAACTGGTTCCATTTGGGCACTATGAAGGTAACTGGTTCCATTTGGGCACTATGAAGGTAACTGGTTCCATTTGGGCACTATGAAGGTAACTGGGTTCCATTTGGGCACTATAAAGGTAACTGGGTTCCATTTGGGCAACTGGGTTCCATTTGGGCACTATGAAGGTAACTGGGTTCCATTTGGGCACTATGAAGGTAACTGGGTTCCATTTGGGCACTATGAAGGTAACTGGGTTCCATTTGGGCACTATGAAGGTAACTGGGTTCCATTTGGGCACTATAAAGGTAACTGGGTTCCATTTGGGCACTATGAAGGTAACTGGGTTCCAACTGGGTAACTGGGTTCCATTTGGGCACTATGAAGGTAACTGGGTTCCATTTGGGCACTATGAAGGTAACTGGTTCCATTTGGGTAACTGGGTTCCATTTGGGCACTATGAAGGTAACTGGGTTCCATTATGAAGGTAACTGGGTTCCATTTGGGCACTATGAAGGTAACTGGGTTCCATTTGGGCACTATGAAGGTAACTGGGTTCCATTTGGGCACTATAAAGGTAACTATGGGTTCCATTTGGGCACTATAAAGGTAACTGGGTTCCATTTGGGCACTATGAAGGTAACTGGTTCCATTTGGGCACTATGAAGGTAACTGGTTCCATTTGGGCACTATGAAGGTAACTGGTTCCATTTGGGCACTGGGTTCCATTTGGGCACTATGAAGGTAACTGGGTTCCATTTGGGCACTATGAAGGTAACTGGGTTCCATTTGGGCACTATGAAGGTAACTGGGTTCCATTTGGGCACTATGAAGGTAACTGGTTCCATTTGGGCACTATGAAGGTAACTGGTTCCATTTGGGCACTATGAAGGTAACTGGTTCCATTTGGGCACTATGAAGGTAACTGGTTCCATTTGGGCACTATGAAGGTAACTGGTTCCATTTGGGCACTATGAAGGTAACTGGTTCCATTTGGGCACTATGAAGGTAACTGGGTTCCATTTGGGCACTATGAAGGTAACTGGGTTCCATTTGGGCACTATGAAGGTAACTGGGTTCCATTTGGGCACTATGAAGGTAACTGGTTCCATTTGGGCACTATGAAGGTAACTGGTTCCATTTGGGCACTATAAAGGTAACTGGGTTCCATTTGGGCACTATGAAGGTAACTGGGTTCCATTTGGGCACTATGAAGGTAACTGGGTTCCATTTGGGCACTATGAAGGTAACTGGGTTCCATTTGGGCACTATGAAGGTAACTGGGTTCCATTTGGGCACTATGAAGGTAACTGGTTCCATTTGGGCACTGGGTAACTGGTTCCATTTGGGCACTATGAAGGTAACTGGTTCCATTTGGGCACTGGGTTCCATTTGGGCACTATGAAGGTAACTGGGTTCCATTTGGGCACTATGAAGGTAACTGGTTCCATTTGGGCACTATGAAGGTAACTGGTTCCATTTGGGCACTATGAAGGTAACTGGGTTCCAAGGTAACTGGGTTCCATTTGGGCACTATAAAGGTAACTGAAGGTAACTGGGTTCCATTTGGGCACTATAAAGGTAACTGGGTTCCATTTGGGCACTATGAAGGTAACTGGTTCCATTTGGGCACTATGAAGGTAACTGGGTTCCATTTGGGCACTATGAAACTGGTTCCAACTGGGTTCCATTTGGGCACTATAAAGGTAACTGGGTTCCATTTGGGCACTATGAAGGTAACTGGTTCCATTTGGGCACTATGAAGGTAACTGGGTTCCATTTGGGCACTATGAAGGTAACTGGGTTCCATTTGGGCACTATCTGGGTTCCATTTGGGCACTATGAAGGTAACTGGTTCCATTTGGAAGGTTCCATTTGGGCACTATGAAGCACCATTTGGGCATATAAGGTAACTGGGTTCCATTTGGGCACTATGAAGGTAACTGGTTCCATTTGGGCACTATGAAGGTAACTGGGTTCCATTTGGGCACTATGAAGGTAACTGGGTTCCATTTGGGCACTATGAAGGTAACTGGGTTCCATTTGGGCACTATAAAGGTAACTGGGTTCCATTTGGGCACTATGAATTTGGTAACTGGGTTCCATTTGGGCACTATGAAGGTAACTGGGTTCCATTTGGGCACTATGAAGGTAACTGGGTTCCATTTGGGCACTATGAAGGTAACTGGGTTCCATTTGGGCACTATAACTGGGTTCCATTTGGGTAACTGGGTTCCATTTGGGCACTATGAAGGTTCCAACTGGGTTCCATTTGGGCACTATAAAGGTAACTGGGTTCCATTTGGGCACTATGAAGGTAACTGGTTCCATTTGGGCACTATGAAGGTAACTGGGTTCCATTTGGGCACTATGAAGGTAACTGGGTTCCATTTGGGCACTATGAAGGTAACTGGTTCCATTTGGGCACTATGAAGGTAACTGGGTTCCATTTGGGCACTATGAAGGTAACTGGGTTCCATTTGGGCACTATGAAGGTAACTGGGTTCCATTTGGGCACTATGAAGGTAACTGGGTTCCATTTGGGCACTATGAAGGTAACTGGGTTCCATTTGGGCACTATAAAGGTAACTGGGTTCCATTTGGGCACTATGAAGGTAACTGGGTTCCATTTGGGCACTATGAAGGTAACTGGGTTCCATTTGGGCACTATGAAGGTAACTGGGTTCCATTTGGGCACTATGAAGGTAACTGGTTCCATTTGGGCACTATGAAGGTAACTGGTTCCATTTGGGCACTATAACTGGGTTCCATTTGGGCAAGGTAACTGGTTCCATTTGGGCACTATGAAGGTAACTGGGTTCCATTTGGGCACTATGAAGGTAACTGGGTTCCATTTGGGCACTATGAAGGTAACTGGGTTCCATTTGGGCACTATAAAGAAGGTAACTGGTTCCATTTGGGCACTATGAAGGTAACTGGGTTCCATTTGGGCACTATGAAGGTAACTGGGTTCCATTTGGGCACTATGAAGGTGGGCACTATGAAGGTAACTGGGTTCCATTTGGGCACTATGAAGGGTAACTGGTTCCATTTGGGCACTATGAAGGTAACTGGGTTCCATTTGGGCACTATGAAGGTAACTGGTTCCATTTGGGCACTATAAGGTAACTGGGTTCCATTTGGGCACTATGAAGGTAACTGGGTTCCATTTGGGCACTATGAAGGTAACTGGGTTCCATTTGGGCACTATGAAGGTAACTGGGTTCCATTTGGGCACTATGAAGGTAACTGGGTTCCATTTGGGCACTATGAAGGTAACTGGGTTCCATTTGGGCACTATGAAGGTAACTGGGTTCCATTTGGGCACTATGAAGGTAACTGGGTTCCATTTGGGCACTATGAAGGTAACTGGTTCCATTTGGGCACTATTAACTGGGCCATTTGGGCACTATGAAGGTAACTGGGTTCCATTTGGGCACTATGAAGGTAACTGGGTTCCATTTGGGCACTATGAAGGTAACTGGTTCCATTTGGGCACTATGAAAGGTAACTGGGTTCCATTTGGGCACTATGAAGGTAACTGGGTTCCATTTGGGCACTATGAAGGTAACTGGGTTCCATTTGGGCACTATGAAGGTAACTGGGTTCCATTTGGGCACTATGAAGGTAACTGGGTTCCATTTGGGCACTATGAAGGTAACTGGGTTCCATTTGGGCACTATTAACTGGGGGCACTATGAAGGTAACTGGGTTCCATTTGGGCACTATGAAACTGGTTCCATTTGGGCACTATAAAGGTAACTGGGTTCCATTTGGGCACTATGAAGGTAACTGGTTCCATTTGGGCACTATGAAGGTAACTGGGTTCCATTTGGGCACTATGAAGGTAACTGGGTTCCATTTGGGCACTATGAAGGTAACTGGGTTCCATTTGGGCACTATGAAGGTAACTGGGTTCCATTTGGGCACTATGAAGGTAACTGGGTTCCATTTGGGCACTATGAAGGTAACTGGGTTCCATTTGGGCACTATGAAGGTAACTGGGTTCCATTTGGGCACTATGAAGGTAACTGGTTCCATTTGGGCACTATAAAGGTAACTGGTTCCATTTGGGCACTATGAAGGTAACTGGGTTCCATTTGGGCACTATGAAGGTAACTGGGTTCCATTTGGGCACTATAAAGGTAACTGGGTTCCATTTGGGCACTATGAAGGTAACTGGGTTCCATTTGGGCACTATGAAGGTAACTGGTTCCATTTGGGCACTATGAAGGTAACTGGGTTCCATTTGGGCACTATAAAGGTAACTGGGTTCCATTTGGGCACTATGAAGGTAACTGGGTTCCATTTGGGCACTATGAAGGTAACTGGGTTCCATTTGGGCACTATGAAGGTAACTGGGTTCCATTTGGGCACTATAAAGGTAACTGGGTTCCATTTGGGCACTATGAAGGTAACTGGTTCCATTTGGGCACTATGAAGGTAACTGGGTTCCATTTGGGCACTATGATTTGGGTAACTGGTTCCATTTGGGCACTATGAAGGTAACTGGGTTCCATTTGGGCACTATGAAGGTAACTGGGTTCATTTGGGCACTATTAAGGTAACTGGGTTCCATTTGGGCACTATTAACTGGGTTCCATTTGGGCACTATAAAGGTAACTGGGTTCCATTTGGGCACTATGAAGGTAACTGGGTTCCATTTGGGCACTATGAAGGTAACTGGGTTCCATTTGGGCACTATGAAGGTAACTGGGTTCCATTTGGGCACTATGAAGGTAACTGGGTTCCATTTGGGCACTATGAAGGTAACTGGGTTCCATTTGGGCACTATGAAGGTAACTGGGTTCCATTTGGGCACTATAAAGGTAACTGGGTTCCATTTGGGCACTATGAAGGTAACTGGGTTCCATTTGGGCACTATGAAGGTAACTGGGTTCCATTTGGGCACTATGAAGGTAACTGGGTTCCATTTGGGCACTATGAAGGTAACTGGGTTCCATTTGGGCACTATGAAGGTAACTGGTTCCATTTGGGCACTATGAAGGTAACTGGGTTCCATTTGGGCACTATGAAGGTAACTGGGTTCCATTTGGGCACTATAAAGGTAACTGGGTTCCATTTGGGCACTATGAAGGTAACTGGGTTCCATTTGGGCACTGGGTTCCATTTGGGCACTATGAGGGGCACTAACTGGGTTCCATTTGGGCACTATGAAGGTAACTGGGTTCCATTTGGGCACTATGAAGGTAACTGGGTTCCATTTGGGCACTATAAAGGTAACTGGGTTCCATTTGGGCACTATGAAGGTAACTGGGTTCCATTTGGGCACTATGAAGGTAACTGGGTTCCATTTGGGCACTATGAAGGTAACTGGGTTCCATTTGGGCACTATGAAGGTAACTGGGTTCCATTTGGGCACCATTTGGGCACTATGAAGGTAACTGGTTCCATTTGGGCACTATGAAGGTAACTGGGTTCCATTTGGGCACTATGAAGGTAACTGGGTTCCATTTGGGCACTATGAAGGTAACTGGGTTCCATTTGGGCACTATGAAGGTAACTGGGTTCCATTTGGGCACTATGAAGGTAACTGGTTCCATTTGGGCACTATGAAGGTAACTGGGTTCCATTTGGGCACTATGAAGGTAACTGGGTTCCATTTGGGCACTATGAAGGTAACTGGTTCCATTTGGGCACTATGAAGGTAACTGGGTTCCATTTGGGCACTATGAAGGTAACTGGGTTTTGGGCCATTTTCCATTTGGGCACTATGAAGGTAACTGGGTTCCATTTGGGCACTATGAAGGTAACTGGGTTCCATTTGGGCACTATGAAGGTAACTGGGTTCCATTTGGGCACTATGAAGGTAACTGGGTTCCATTTGGGCACTATGAAGGTAACTGGGTTCCATTTGGGCACTATGAAGGTAACTGGTAACTGGGTTCCATTTGGGCACTATGGTTCCATTTGGGCACTATGAAGGTAACTGGGTTCCATTTGGGCACTATGAAGGTAACTGGGTTCCATTTGGGCACTATAAGGTAACTGGGTTCCATTTGGGCACTATGAAGGTAACTGGTTCCATTTGGGCACTATGAAAGGTAACACTGGTTCCATTTGGGCACTATGGGTAACTTCCATTTGGGCACTTTGGGCACTATGAAGGAAGGTAACTGGGTTCCATTTGGGCACTATTTGGGCACTATAGGGTAACTGGGTTCCATTTGGGCACTATGAAGGTAACTGGGTTCCATTTGGGCACTATGAAGGTAACTGGGTTCCATTTGGGCACTATGAAGGTAACTGGGTTCCATTTGGGCACTATGGTAACTGGGTTCCATTTGGGCACTATGTAACTGGGTTCCATTTGGGCACTATGAAGGTAACTGGGTTCCATTTGGGCACTATGAAGGTAACTGGGTTCCATTTGGGCACTATGAAGGTAACTGGGTTCCATTTGGGCACTATGAAGGTAACTGGGTTCCATTTGGGCACTATTTGAAGGTAACTGGGTTCCATTTGGGCACTATGAAGGTAACTGGTTCCATTTGGGCACTATGGGTAACTGGTTCATTTGGGCACTATGAAGGTAACTGGTGGGTTCCATTTGGGCACTATGAAGGTAACTGGGTTCCATTTGGGCACTATAAAGGTAACTGGGTTCCATTTGGGCACTATGAAGGTAACTGGGTTCCATTTGGGCACTATAACTGGGTTCCATTTGGGCACTATGAAGGTAACTGGTTCCATTTGGGCACTATGAAGGTAACTGGGTTCCATTTGGGCACTATGAAGGTAACTGGGTTCCATTTGGGCACTATGAAGGTAACTGGGTTCCATTTGGGCACTATGAAGGTAACTGGGTTCCATTTGGGCACTATGAAGGTAACTGGGTTCCATTTGGGCACTATGAAGGTAACTGGGTTCCATTTGGGCACTATGAAGGTAACTGGGTTCCATTTGGGCACTATGAAGGTAACTGGGTTCCATTTGGGCACTATGAAGGTAACTGGGTTCCATTTGGGCACTATGAAGGTAACTGGGTTCCATTTGGGCACTATGAAGGTAACTGGGTTCCATTTGGGCACTATGAAGGTAACTGGGTTCCATTTGGGCACTATGAAGGTAGCTGGGTTCCATTTGGGCCATTGGGCACTATGAAGGTAACTGGGTTCCATTTGGGCACTATGAAGGTAACTGGTTCCATTTGGGCACTATGGTAAGGTAACTGGGTTCCATTTGGGCACTATGAAGGTAACTGGGTTCCATTTGGGCACTATAAAGGTAACTGGGTAACTGGGTTCCATTTGGGCACTATGAAGGTAACTGGTTCCATTTGGGCACTATGAAGGTAACTGGGTTCCATTTGGGCACTATGAAGGTAACTGGGGGCACTTCCATTTGGGCACTATGAAGGTAACTGGGTTCCATTTGGGCACTATAAAGGTAACTGGGTTCCATTTGGGCACTATGAAGGTAACTGGGTTCCATTTGGGCACTATGAAGGTAACTGGGTTCCATTTGGGCACTATAAAGGTAACTGGGTTCCATTTGGGCACTATGAAGGTAACTGGTTCACTATTTTGGGCACTATGAAGGTAACTGGGTTCCATTTGGGCACTATGAAGGTAACTGGGTTCCATTTGGGCACTATGAAGGTAACTGGGTTCCATTTGGGCACTATGAAGGTAACTGGTAACTGGGTTCCATTTGGGCACTATGAAGGTAACTGGGTTCCATTTGGGCACTATGAAGGTAACTGGGTTCCATTTGGGCACTATGAAGGTAACTGGGTTCCATTTGGGCACTATGAAGGTAACTGGTTCCATTTGGGCACTATGAAGGTAACTGGGTTCCATTTGGGCACTATGAAGGTAACTGGGTTCCATTTGGGCACTATGAAGGTAACTGGGTTCCATTTGGGCACTATGAAGGTAACTGGTTCCATTTGGGCACTATGAAGGTAACTGGGTTCCATTTGGGCACTATGAAGGTAACTGGGTTCCATTTGGGCACTATGAAGGTAACTGGGTTCCATTTGGGCACTATGAAGGTAACTGGTTCCATTTGGGCACTATAAAGGTAACTGGGTTCCATTTGGGCACTATGAAGGTAACTGGTTCCATTTGGGCACTATAAAGGTAACTGGTAACTGGGTAACTGGTTCCATTTGGGCACTATGAAGGTAACTGGTTCCATTTGGGCACTATGAAGGTAACTGGGTTCCATTTGGGCACTATGAAGGTAACTGGGTTCCATTTGGGCACTATGAAGGTAACTGGTTCCATTTGGGCACTATGAAGGTAACTGGGTTCCATTTGGGCACTATGAAGGTAACTGGGTTCCATTTGGGCACTATGAAGGTAACTATGAAGGTAACTGGGTTCCATTTGGGCACTATGAAGGTTGGGTTCCATTTGGGCACTATGAAGGTAACTGGGTTCCATTTGGGCACTATGGGCCATTTGGGCACTATGAAGGTAACTGGGTTCCATTTGGGCACTATGAAGGTAACTGGGTTCCATTTGGGCACTATGAAGGTAACTGGTTCCATTTGGGCACTATTTGAAGGGTAACTGGGTTCCATTTGGGCACTATGAAGGAAACTGGGTTCCATTTGGGCTGGGTTCCATTTGGGCACTATTTGGGCACTATGAAGGTAACTGGGTTCCATTTGGGCACTATGAAGGTAACTGGGTTCCATTTGGGCACTATGAAGGTAACTGGTTCCATTTGGGCAATGAAGGTAACTGGGTTCCATTTGGGCACTATGAAGGTAACTGGGTTCCATTTGGGCACTATGAAGGTAACTGGGTTCCATTTGGGCACTATGAAGGTAACTGGGCACTATAACTGGTTCCATTTGGGCACTATGAAGGTAACTGGGGCACTTCCATTTGGGCACTATGAAGGTAACTGGGTTCCATTTGGGCACTATGAAGGTAACTGGGTTCCATTTGGGCACTATGAAGGTAACTGGGTTCCATTTGGGCACTATAAAGGTAACTGGGTTCCATTTGGGCACTATGAAGGTAACTGGGTTCCATTTGGGCACTATGAAGGTAACTGGTTCCATTTGGGCACTATATTCCATTTGGGCACTATGAAGGTAACTGGTTCCATTTGGGCACTATGAAGGTAACTGGGTTCCATTTGGGCACTATGAAGGTAACTGGTTCCATTTGGGCACTATGAAGGTAACTGGGTTCCATTTGGGCACTATGAAGGTTGGGCACTATGAAGGTAACTGGGTTCCATTTGGGCACTATGAAGGTATTTGGGCACTATGAAGGTAACTGGTTCCATTTGGGCACTATAAAGGTAACTGGGTTCCATTTGGGCACTATGAAGGTAACTGGTTCCATTTGGGCACTATGAAGGTAACTGGGTTCCATTTGGGCACTATGAAGGTAACTGGGTTCCATTTGGGCACTATAAAGGTAACTGGGTTCCATTTGGGCACTATGAAGGTAACTGGGTTCCATTTGGGCACTATGAAGGTAACTGGGTTCCATTTGGGCACTATGAAGGTAACTGGGTTCCATTTGGGCACTATAAAGGTAACTGGGTTCCATTTGGGCACTGGGTTCCATTTGGGCACTATGAAGGTAACTGGTTCCATTTGGGCACTATAAAGGTAACTGGGTTCCATTTGGGCACTATGAAGGTAACTGGGTTCCATTTGGGCACTTTAACTGGCCATTTGGGCACTATGAAGGTAACTGGGTTCCATTTGGGCACTATGAAGGTAACTGGTTCCATTTGGGCACTATGAAGGTAACTGGGTTCCATTTGGGCACTATGAAGGTAACTGGTTCCATTTGGGCACTATTTGGGCACTAAAGGTAACTGGGTTCCATTTGGGCACTATGAAGGGGGTTCCATTTGGGCACTATGAAGGTAACTATGGGTAACTCCATTTGGGCACTATAAGGTAAGGTTCCATTTGGGCACTATGGGCACTTTGGGCACTATGAAGGTAACTGGGTTCCATTTGGGCACTATGAAGGTAACTGGGTTCCATTTGGGCACTATGAAGGTAACTGGGTTCCATGTGGGCACTATGAAGGTAACTGGGTTCCACTGGGTTCCATTTAGGCACTATAAAGGTAACTGGGTTCCATTTGGGCACTATGAAGGTAACTGGGTTCCATTTGGGCACTATGAAGGTAACTGGGTTCCATTTGGGCACTATGAAGGTAACTGGTTCCATTTGGGCACTATGAAGGTAACTGGTTCCATTTGGGCACTATGAAGGTAACTGGTTCCATTTGGGCACTATGAAGGTAACTGGGTTCATTTGGGCACTATGAAGGTAACTGGGTTCCATTTGGGCACTATGAAGGTAACTGGGTTCCATTTGGGCACTATAAAGGTAACTGGGTTCCATTTGGGCACTATGAAGGTAACTGGTTCCATTTGGGCACTATGAAGGTAACTGGGTTCCATTTGGGCACTATGAAGGTAACTGGTTCCATTTGGGCACTATGAAGGTAACTGGGTTCCATTTGGGCACTATGAAAGGTAACTGGTTCCATTTGGGCACTATGAAGGTAACTGGTTCCATTTGGGCACTATGAAGGTAACTGGGTTCCATTTGGGCACTATGAAGGTAACTGGGTTCCATTTGGGCACTATAAAGGTAACTATGGGTATTTGGGCACTATGGGTAACTGGTTCCATTTGGGCACTATGAAGGTAACTGGGTTCCATTTGGGCACTATGAAGGTAACTGGGTTCCATTTGGGCACTATAAAGGTAACTGGGTTCCATTTGGGCACTATGAAGGTAACTGGTTCCATTTGGGCACTATGAAGGTAACTGGGTTCCATTTGGGCACTATGAAGGTAACTGGGTTCCATTTGGGCACTATAAAGGTAACTGGGTTCCATTTGGGCACTATGAAGGTAACTGGGTTCCATTTGGGCACTATGAAGGTAACTGGGTTCCATTTGGGCACTATGAAGGTAACTGGGTTCCATTTGGGCACTATGAAGGTAACTTTGGGCACTATGGTAACTGTTCCATTTGGGCACTATGAAGGTAACTGGGTTCCATTTGGGCACTATGAAGGTAACTGGGTTCCATTTGGGCACTATGAAGGTAACTGGTTCCATTTGGGCACTATAAAGGTAACTGGGTTCCATTTGGGCACTATGAAGGTAACTGGTTCCATTTGGGCACTATAAAGGTAACTGGGTTCCATTTGGGCACTATGAAGGTAACTGGTTCCATTTGGGCACTATAAAGGTAACTGGGTTCCATTTGGGCACTATGAAGGTAACTGGGTTCCATTTGGGCACTATAAAGGTAACTGGGTTCCATTTGGGCACTATGAAGGTAACTGGTTCCATTTGGGCACTATAAAGGTAACTGGGTTCCATTTGGGCACTATGAAGGTAACTGGGTTCCATTTGGGCACTATAAAGGTAACTGGGTTCCATTTGGGCACTATGAAGGTAACTGGGTTCCATTTGGGCACTATGAAGGTAACTGGGTTCCATTTGGGCACTATAAAGGTAACTGGGTTCCATTTGGGCACTATGAAGGTAACTGGGTTCCATTTGGGCACTATGAAGGTAACTGGGTTCCATTTGGGCACTATAAAGGTAACTGGGTTCCATTTGGGCACTATGAAGGTAACTGGTTCCATTTGGGCACTATGAAGGTAACTGGGTTCCATTTGGGCACTATGAAGGTAACTGGGTTCCATTTGGGCACTATGAAGGTAACTGGGTTCCATTTGGGCACTATGAAGGTAACTGGGTTCCATTTGGGCACTATGAAGGTAACTGGGTTCCATTTGGGCACTATGAAGGTAACTGGTTCCATTTGGGCACTATGAAGGTAACTGGGTTCCATTTGGGCACTATGAAGGTAACTGGTTCCATTTGGGCACTATGAAGGTAACTGGGTTCCATTTGGGCACTATGAAGGTAACTGGTTCCATTTGGGCACTATGAAGGTAACTGGGTTCCATTTGGGCACTATGAAGGTAACTGGGTTCCATTTGGGCACTATGAAGGTAACTGGTTCCATTTGGGCACTATGAAGGTAACTGGTTCCATTTGGGCACTAACTGGGTTCCATTTGGGCACTATGGCACTATGAAGGTAACTGGTTCCATTTGGGCACTATGAAGGTAACATTTGGGCACTATGAAGGTAACTGGTTCCATTTGGGCACTATGAAGGTAACTGGGTTCCATTTGGGCACTATAAAGGTAACTGGGTTCCATTTGGGCACTATGAAGGTAACTGGGTTCCATTTGGGCACTATGAAGGTAACTGGGTTCCATTTGGGCACTATGAAGGTAACTGGGTTCCATTTGGGCACTATGAAGGTAACTGGGTTCCATTTGGGCACTATGAAGGTAACTGGTTCCATTTGGGCACTATGAAGGTAACTGGGTTCCATTTGGGCACTATGAAGGTAACTGGGTTCCATTTGGGCACTATGAAGGTAACTGGTTCCATTTGGGCACTATGAAGGTAACTGGGTTCCATTTGGGCACTATGAAGGTAACTGGGTTCCATTTGGGCACTATGAAGGTAACTGGGTTCCATTTGGGCACTATGAAGGTAACTGGTTCCATTTGGGCACTATGAAGGTAACTGGTTCCATTTGGGCACTATGAAGGTAACTGGTTCCATTTGGGCACTATAAAGGTAACTGGGTTCCATTTGGGCACTATGAAGGTAACTGGTTCCATTTGGGCACTATGAAGGTAACTGGGTTCCATTTGGGCACTATAAAGGTAACTGGGTTCCATTTGGGCACTATAAAGGTAACTGGGTTCCATTTGGGCACTATAAAGGTAACTGGGTTCCATTTGGGCACTATAAAGGTAACTGGGTTCCATTTGGGCACTATGAAGGTAACTGGGTTCCATTTGGGCACTATGAAGGTAACTGGTTTCCATTTGGGCACTATGAAGGTAACTGGTTCCATTTGGGCACTATGAAGGTAACTGGTTCCATTTGGGCACTATGAAGGTAACTGGTTCCATTTGGGCACTATGAAGGTAACTGGGTTCCATTTGGGCACTATGAAGGTAACTGGGTTCCATTTGGGCACTATGAAGGTAACTGGGTTCCATTTGGGCACTATGAAGGTAACTGGTTCCATTTGGGCACTATGAAGGTAACTGGTTCCATTTGGGCACTATAAAGGTAACTGGGTTCCATTTGGGCACTATGAAGGTAACTGGGTTCCATTTGGGCACTATAAAGGTAACTGGGTTCCATTTGGGCACTATGAAGGTAACTGGTTCCATTTGGGCACTATGAAGGTAACTGGGTTCCATTTGGGCACTATAACTGAATTTGGTAACTGGGTTCCATTTGGGCACTATAAGGTAACTGGTTCCAACTGGGGGTTCCATTTGGGCACTATAAAGGTAACTGGGTTCCATTTGGGCACTATGAAGGTAACTGGGTTCCATTTGGGCACTATGAAGGTAACTGGGTTCCATTTGGGCACTATGAAGGTAACTGGTTCCATTTGGGCACTATGAAGGTAACTGGTTCCATTTGGGCACTATGAAGGTCACTGGTTCCATTTGGGCACTATGAAGGTAACTGGGTTCCATTTGGGCACTATGAAGGTAACTGGGTTCCATTTGGGCACTATGAAGGTAACTGGGTTCCATTTGGGCACTATGAAGGTAACTGGGTTCCATTTGGGCACTATAAAGGTAACTGGGTTCCATTTGGGCACTATAAAGGTAACTGGGTTCCATTTGGGCACTATGAAGGTAACTGGTTCCATTTGGGCACTATGAAGGTAACTGGGTTCCATTTGGGCACTATGAAGGTAACTGGTTCCATTTGGGCACTATGAAGGTAACTGGGTTCCATTTGGGCACTATGAAGGTAACTGGTTCCATTTGGGCACTATGAAGGTAACTGGGTTCCATTTGGGCACTATGAAGGTAACTGGGTTCCATTTGGGCACTATGAAGGTAACTGGGTTCCATTTGGGCACTATAAAGGTAACTGGGTTCCATTTGGGCACTATGAAGGTAACTGGGTTCCATTTGGGCACTATAAAGGTAACTGGGTTCCATTTGGGCACTATGAAGGTAACTGGGTTCCATTTGGGCACTATGAAGGTAACTGGTTCCATTTGGGCACTATAAAGGTAACTGGGTTCCATTTGGGCACTATGAAGGTAACTGGTTCCATTTGGGCACTATAAAGGTAACTGGGTTCCATTTGGGCACTATGAAGGTAACTGGTTCCATTTGGGCACTATAAAGGTAACTGGGTTCCATTTGGGCACTATGAAGGTAACTGGTTCCATTTGGGCACTATAAAGGTAACTGGGTTCCATTTGGGCACTATGAAGGTAACTGGTTCCATTTGGGCACTATGAAGGTAACTGGGTTCCATTTGGGCACTATGAAGGTAACTGGGTTCCATTTGGGCACTATGAAGGTAACTGGGTTCCATTTGGGCACTATAAAGGTAACTGGGTTCCATTTGGGCACTATGAAGGTAACTGGGTTCCATTTGGGCACTATTTTGTGCCAAGCAATGATGACAGCATGTGTTTCCTTGCAGGTAACCATGGTTGACAGAGGAAGACCAATTATTCCAAGCACCACTCTCTTTTTGAAGCTTCCAGTCTGTTATTCAAACTCAATCAGCATGACGGAGTGATCTCCAGCCTTGTCCTCGTCAACTCTCACACCTGTGTTAACGAGAGAATCACTGACATGATGTCAGCTGGTCTTTTTGTGGCAGAGCTGAAATGCAAAGGAAATGTTTTTTGGGATTCTGTTAATTTTCATGGCAAAGAGGGATTTTGCAATTAATTGCAATTCATCTGATCACTCTTCATAACATTCTGGAGTATATGCAAATTGCCATCATACAAATTGAGGCAGCAGACTTTGAAAATTAATATTTGTGTAATTCTCAAATCTTTTGGCCACAACTGTACATACAGTTAGGTTGGAGTCATTAAAACTTGTTTTTTCACTCCACAAATTTCTTGTTAACAAACTATAGTTTTGGCAAGTCAGTTAGAACATCTACTGTGTGCATGACAAGTCATTTTTCCAACAATTGTTTACAGACAGATTGTATCACAATTCCAGTGGGTCAGAAGTTTACATACACTAAGTTGACTGCCTTTAAACAGCTTGGAAAATTCTGATTCTGATAGGCTAATTGACATAATTTGAGTCAATTGGAGGTGTATGTAACGGATGTGAAATGGCTAGCTTAGTTAGCGGTGCGCGCTAAATAGTGTTTCAATTGGTTACGTCACTTGCTCTGAGACCTTGAAGTAGTAGTTCCCCTTGCTCTGCAAGGGCCGTGGCTTTTGTGGAGCGATGGGTAACGATGCTTCGTGGGTGACTGTTGTTGATGTGTGCAGAGGGTACCTGGTTCGCGCCCGGGTATGGGCGAGGGGACGGTTTAAAATTATTCTGTTACATGTACATGTGGATGTATTTCAATGCCTACCTTCAAACTCAGTGCCTCTTTGCTTGACATCATGGGAAAATCAAAAGAAATTATCCAAGACCTCAGAAATAAAATTGTAGACCTCCACAAGTCTGGTTCACCCTTGGGAGCAATTTCCAAATGCCTGAAGGTACCACGCTCATCTGTACAAACAATAGTACGCAAGTATAAACACCATGGGACCACACAGACCACACATAGTGTTCAGGAAGGAGATGCGTTCTGTCTCCTAGAGATGAACGTACTTTGGTGCGAAAAGTGCAAATCAATCCCAGAACAACAGCAAAGGACCTTGTGAAGAGGCTGGAGGAAATGGGTACAAAAGTATCTATATCCACAGTAAAACGATTCCTATATCGACACAATCTGAAAGGCCTCTCAGCAAGGAAGAAGCCACTGCTCCAAAACCGCCATAAAAAAGCAGACTACAGTTTGCAACTGCACATGGGGACAAAGATCGTACTTTTTGGAGAAATGTCCTCTGGTCTGATGGAACAAAAATATAACTGCTTGGCCATAATGACCATCGTTATGTTTGGAGGAAAAGGGGGAGGCTTGCAAGCCGAAGAACACCATCCCAACTGTGAAGCACGGGGGTGGCAGCATCATGTTGTGTGGGTGCTTTGCTGCAGGAGGGACTGATGCACTTCACAAAATAAATGGCATCCTGAGGGAAGAAAATTATGTGGATATATTGAAGCAGCATCTCAAGACATCAGTCAGGAAGTTAAAGCTTGGTCGCAAATGGTCTTCCAAATGGACAATGACCCCAAGCAAACTTCCAAGGTTGTGGCAAAATGGCTTAAAGACAACAAGGTCAAGGTATTGGAGTGGCCATCACAAAGCCCTGACCTCGATCCTATAGAAAATTTGTGGGCAGAACTGAAAAAGCGTGTGTGAGCAAGGAGGCCTACAAACCTGACTCAGTTACACCAGCTCTGTCAGGAGGAATGGGCCAAAATTCACCCAACTTATTGTGGGAAGTTTGAGGAAGGCTTCCCGAAACGTTTCACCCAAGTTAAACAATTTAAAGGCAATGCTACCAAATACTAATTGAGTGTATGTAAACTTCTGACCCACTGGGAATGCAACAAAATTAATAAAAGCTAAATTAAATAATTATCTCTACTATTATTCTTAAAATGAAGTGGTGATCCTAACTGACCTAAAACAGGGATTTTTTTTTACAAGGATTAAATGTCAGGAATTGTGAAAACTGAGTTAAAATGTATTTGGCTGAGGTGTATGTAATCTTCCGACTTCAACTGTACTTTTTCGATTGTACTCAATAGTATTTTCTGTATTTCATAAAACAGTTAATTAAATCATGACTAAAAGGACATTTTTGTGCAGAACTTTTATTTTTAGTTATTTTCTGTTTTGAGCTTAAAGGGATGCTCATTGACAAACCTAATGGCAACATCAACAGTCACTTTGCTTGTACAGTGTAATTTTCATCATATCCATTTTTGGTCCCAAATTGGATGCGAATGAAGTCTGTGGTTGAACCAGAGAGTGAAGGAGGTGGGACAGCAAGGCATGAAAGTGATTCATTAGTAACAAGATTGTGGATAATGAAAGCATGTGTTTTAGGGGAATTCTGATTGGTTTTTCAGTCACTTCAAAGGCCCTGGCACCTTTTGGCTCGAGCGCTGAGGTGTCAGGGATACCGGTTTACAGGATGCCCAATGTGCCGTGACAGGCTGGGCATCCTGGTATCTGTTCAGTCAGAGAGCAGAGGAGAGTCACCTGTACTTGTTCTTCCTGAACATGTTGGCAGTGCTGAACACACTGAAGACACCGGCAGCGAGGAGTAGTTTATTATTTTACACTAGCTAGTCACACCGAAACCTCTGCCAGCTGATGCTTTTGTCATCTTGCACTTCCTGCCTTCATCTCCCATGATGTTATGCAGGAGATGGCAATCTTTACATGAGAAGAAATCATTAGAATGCTCTTCCTGTGGCCACTGCTATGTTCTCTATTCTTTAAACAAGGTCACTGCAGTACAGTAGACACATCATTTGGACAGATTATTATTATTATTCATTTTCATTATCACTACTACTTGGAATAACGTCTCTGATCTGTCAAACAACAGAGTAGAGAAGTGACTTTGCTGTGGGCACTGGGATGAGGAGACTGGGGCCTTACTTGAACATGAGAGTGCTCATTGAAGTTGTCAGAAGAGAGGCTTTCAAAAGAGGAAGGGAGACTGCAGAGAGTTGGAGCACCTTTGCAGATGTTTGTCTTGAAAATAAATCTCCAAGTGTGTGTGTGTTTAAGGACGTGACCGTATTCTAATGAGTCCTGCGTTGTTCTGCAGAGCTCTTGAAGTGTGTCAGTGAAGCTGGGGAACAGATGTCCCCTGGGATTCCTCCACTGCCTCTCCCCTGAGCCGCCAGCAACACAAGTAAGGGCCTCCACTTTCTTCTCCCTGTTGGGCTATTCTATTGCATAGAGTTTTGGCACACACTACAATGAACAGGAACTATATATAACCCTTTAAATATATAATTGCAGTTGTGGATCCTTTCACCTTTATGAAATGCAGACAGTATTTTGCATAATTACAGACAGATGATGAATCTTTTTGTAGGGAGGATTGTGTAACATGCAGGGTTAGAACACAACTTATTGTCAGATTTGAAACCAGCCCAGTTAGATACCCATGTTCACTTCAGCCAATTTGTATTTTCACTATTCCACTATAGTGGGGGTTTAACTGCTTATACCCTATGAATTAAGAATGCTTTTGACTGCGTACTGATGTTGGCTATCCTATCACTGAAGGCAAGTTTGAGGGAGGTAGTTGTTGAATTCCATGAGATGGACCAGAATTCCATGAGATGGACCAGAATTCCACGAGATGGACCGGAATTCCATGAGATGGACCGGAATTCCATGAGATGGACCGGAATTCCATGAGATGGACCAGAATTCCACGAGATGGACCAGAATTCCACGAGATGGACCAGAATTCCACGAGATGGACCGGAATTCCATGAGATGGACCAGAATTCCACGAGATGGACCAGAATTCCACGAGATGGACCAGAATTCCACGAGATGGACCAGAATTCCACGAGTTAGCCTCTTTTGAAAGCCCTCGGTCGAGGTAGAATACAAAGGTGCATTTTAGAAATGTGGTTGTACACTGATAGTTAATTAGCCCATCAACTAACTTTTTTAAATTTATTGCTAATTTAGTTTAGCGGCCAGCTATCTAAACTTGTTATCATGGTCGAATTACTGTCTGGGGGGCCCCCATTGATTATGTTAGTCAGTCTCACTCAGATATATTAAAAACTGGAAACATTTCTCTCCACCCTAAGGCAAAATGTGTCAAATTGCAGGAAATCGTCTGTAAAACAGTTAATTTTCCTCTCCGTCCCATGGTAAATTAGTAGAATTGCATGAAATTAGTTATAAAATAGCTAAATATTCTCTGCACCCCATGGCAAAACTCTTACACCCCTCCAACAAAGATGCCCATCCCTGAGATAGACAAAAAATAGTATGTTTGGGGATAATGTGCACAGTAAAATGTAATCACAATCAGAAATGTAAAAAGAAACAATGGCATCTGAATGTTATTTACAATTCAGGAGCTTAATAATTCATGTTGACCATATGTATTTGATAATAAAAGTGATAAAAGATGGCATGCTCACTGCAATTTCCATTTTGCCTAATGTATTATTAGTCTAATGTCGCCATCTAGTGGGTAATCGTAGAACAGTGGCGGGTACTGCACACATTCTGTGGTTATAGGTCATACGGTCATTGTCATTTGTTATTGACAGTTTTATACGGGATTTAGGACGGGAGATTGATGAAAAATGTTGTGATAATGGGAAACTAACCATTGCCTTGTTTTTCTATGACAAAACTGCTTGTTTTGTCGACACTTTTTTGTTGTTGTATTTTTAGGGTGTATAAATCATTGTGACAAGTAAACTAGTTGCGTTCCTTTCAATGCCAAACAATTATTTATTTATGACTAATCCCACCCAATTGTTGTGGTTTTTAACAATGCTGCTCACACAACAATTTAAATTGTTCCCAAACATTCCATGACGATTTGTTTATTGTAACAACCAACAATCAATCAGTAGTTTTTTTGGGGGGGGTGATGTCTGTCCAAAGGTTTTCTCTCAAATTGAGCCAGCTTGCTAATATTTGCAACAATGGATAAGCATTCCAAGCGAAGAGCTCAAATTATATTCAAGAAAAGTGAACAAAGTAAACACAAAGATGACAGTAAGAAAAATGCCAATGAAAGAGAGGACCCTGCATCTTCAGCAGTGAAGCATGGAGGTGGTGGGGAACAGAAGAGACCGATGGGTAGGCCTAAAGGCTGTGGAAGTTCTGGAAATAGTTACGCAGTTCCGGTCAGGCCTAAAGTTATTTCCAGAGCTGATAAATGTGGCGGTGATGGGTATCTAATGCCCACAAGTCCAACACACCTCAAGGAAGACATTCAAGGTCGACCAGTTACATTTGAAAAGGAGAGGGCATCATCATCATCATCAGCCAGTAAACAGAGTAAAGCCAAATCTGATCATCCCGTGAACTCTCAAGTGCAGGTCATCAAGGGGAAGATCCTCACGCCTGCTCCAGGTCAGGCCAAGGTAAAAGTTGTTTGAGAACCAACGCATCGTCAAGGATGTCCACCTGCAGCTCCCACTATAGACTTTTCCAAACCGATCCATGTTGTTCACGAAAATGGGACGACCTTCACAGTATTGGATGGTAAAGCCATAACGCTCAGTAAAGTTCCACATCCACCAGCTGTTCATGTGAGTGGTCCACCACCTGCAGTAAAGGTGAACACTAGAGGGATGAATCTCACCATGTCAACATCAGACGCAGGTATGAGTACGAGCTTACCTAAATTATACATACTTTTTACATTTTATACTTTTCAGCACATCATTTTCACCTATTGAGTTCATTCACAAACCAATAAACTATGTGAACATTTTCCTTCTAGAAAATCTGGAAGTAACATGGAGAATGGACAGAAATGGCTATATCAAGAGGCCTATGAATGTGCTCATGGTCTGGGTGAGAGTCCACAGGCCTGTCCAAGTCCAACCCAACAGCCAACAATGCAGACGTCAGTGTGCAGCTAGGAGCAGAGTGGAGCAGAGTGGAGCAGAGTGGAGCAGAGTGGAGCAGAGTGGAGCAGAGTGGAGCAAGCTCACTGAGGAAGAGAAGAGGCCCTACTATGAGAAAGCACGTCAACATAGCCCAGGCTGTCTACTTACTCACACCATTCAAGTCCATTTAAACATGTATAATTATTGTTTAATATATGTATCATATTTCAAAATTCATATAACTAACATTTACTTGCATCTCAATTGTGTATTCAAAATCTTCACCCATAATCATCACAGGTTGGATCTATCAGCTCAGACCTGGAAAAAGAAAGTGTTACGCTTCTGTGATGTCCTTCACCCTTCAACCGTCCTGCTGCTCTGCAGGGACAAGTGTTCCTGGGGGCGTAGTCTTGTCCCATGACCGTGATGACAATGGTCACCAATACACACCAGCTCCTCTTGCATACACACGGGCTGCAGATAAAGCAATAGCTCACTGTCTGGCTATCCCTCACCAGACACACTTTCAGTTAGTGCACAAATATATAAAAACATAAACCTACAGATTTTAGTCTCTCCATACATCAAATACACAGACTACAAAAACACACTTTTATCAACATGACAAATCTAAAACTACAGTCCATGTTTTAATAGAGATGGATGGCATTATTTACAAAAAAAAACATTTGATTTAACTAGGCAAGTCAGTTAATAATATATTCTTATTTACAATAACGGCCTACCCCAGACGATGCTGGGCCAATTGTGCGCCGCCCTATGGGACTCCCAATCACGGACGGATGTGATACAGCCTGGATTTGAACCAGAGACTGTAGTCACACCTCTTGCACTGAGATGCAGTGCTTTAGACCACTGCGCCACTCAGGAGCCACAGTATCTGCTATAACAGTAAACTGGAATAATACATTGCAGTATGAAGCTTAATACAGTAATTGTTTTGGTTTGGTCTTTGCCCAGGCTCTAATGTCCAGGGTGATGCAGCAGCAGCCTCTCAGAGTACCAGTCTCCATATTCTCCCAGACTACTGCCTGCCCACATCCCCACCCAACAGTCACTACCTCTGGTGGTAAGCCTGGAGAACGCAAGCGTGAAGCCAGACACTCTGGCAACAACCTTGAAGAAGCTCTTAAACCCAGGAAAATCAGCAGTCAACAGGCATACTACAATTCTGCCAGTGTGATTCCCTCTACAATCATGCCATCCAGCTCCAGATGTCTCCAAATAACACTATCTAACCTGGTTTGCCCAGACATGTATCCTCCATCTCCCATGCCACATCCGGTGGGCCTCTTCCCCACCCCTCGCTTCCCATTTGCTCCGCCCTACTTCATGTCTGGACCCCAGTTTATCCACCAGGGTAAGCAATGCATGCTGTTTCATGTTGAATACCAAATAAGTACTACAGTATGTAAGTATGCTGTTTGATGTTTTATAATTGTGCACTCCCTTACCCACACTCCCATACTCCCATAATCCATACTCCCATACTCCATACTCCATACTCCCTTACCCACACTCCCCATACTCCATACTCCCATACTCCCATACTCCCATACTCCATACTCCCATACTCCATACTCCCTTACCCACACTCCCCATACTCCATACTCCCATACTCCCTTACCCACACTCTCCATACTCCCATACTCCATACTCCCTTACCCACACTCCCCATACTCCATACTCCATACTCCCTTACCCACACTCCCCATACTCCATACTCCCATACTCCATACTCCCATACTCCACACTCCCATACTCCCACACTCCCATACTCCCATAGTCCATACTCCACACTCCCATACTCCACACTCCATACTCCCATACTCCACACTCACATACTCCCATACTCCCATACTCCATACTCCCATACTCCATACTCCCACACTCCCATACTCCTACCCAGGTCTCCAACCCCATGAGTTCTCAAACCCCATGATTAATCCTATGTCTAATCCGGACTACCCCTATGTGGACAACTACCATCAGCATGAGTCCACGTTCTCCCTTCCCAACAGAGACTAACCATTTCGGCAGGGGGGCACAGAGATGTCAAGGTCAAGGGTAGACCCCCACTACCTCTGGCATCCTGGGTTACCACTGGATGTGCATGACCTGGAGAACGTCTTCACCAATTCTGCGCCAGAGAACCCTGCCAGTGTCTAAGAGGTCCAAGTCACCAACGACGAGGACGGGAAAGAAGTACGCGTGATGAGAATTCTCTAGGGTCAAACCGAAGTGACATCCTTTAGTAAAATCCATGATAGAGACGATTTGTTGATTCAGTGAATCAGTAGTTTGTGTTGTATAGAAACACCAAATAAAGTGTTGATCTAAAAATGTATTAATAGTTACTGTTATTCTGAAGTCATTTGTTTTTTAAAGATGAATACTGTTTTATGAGATCGATACTGCTACATATTGCAGTATTTTTAAGGTGTTTGATAGGAAGTCTATTTATTTATGTATTTTTTGTTCTACAAATACCTAGTTTATAAGGAGAAGGGGGTGCTTTGCAGACTGAAAGTCCAGGCATAGACATAGGTACTACTGGCCTATTCAGAGTACTGTGCTCTTTGTATAGAAATCAGATACAAATGCCGATGAACTAATAATACATGCGGAGTGGCCATTTTTACACAAGTATTGCAAATACTGTACATCCAACGTTGTTAATAACTTGCATGTAACTATGGAATTATGTATTTTTCTTAGTAAATGTAAATTAGGTTGTGGAGTGGCCATTTTTACACAAGTATTGCAAATACTGTACATCCAACGTTGTTAATAACTTGCATGTAACTATGGAATTATGTATTTTTCTTAGTAAATGTAAATTAGGTTGTGGTACAGTTGCCTGTCTGGCCATCTGTTTTTAAATTGTTATCCATCAATAGTTAGGAAAGTCCTAACTGAACAAAGACATCACAGTTGGCTGGACGGAGAGCCCCCTGGGCAGACGATGGCGACTATTTTGTCATCCAATCAGATTTTCTAAACGACGGGCGTATAGTGTGATCGATGCGCCATTTGGCCAATGTTGTGTAAAAGTTTGTGTGCGGAGGCGTTTCCAGGAAGAGTCGTTTCATTTTTCTGTAATGGCGGACCACGGAGACGGTGAAAGTATTGTGTTTAACGACAACAGGTGAGGTGATCTCGAATAAAGCCAAGTGAATCATATTTTTCCAGAAGTACTGTTTTCTACGGTTGTTAGCTAGTTTGACATGAATGTGAACATGTCCTCACAATGTCTGATTTGTTACATGCGCTGCAGACTAGTAGTGTATTCAGTGTGGCCACGCTAGCAGCTAACATCATTAGCTAGACTCGTGGATTTACCTAAACTATGATGCTATTTAGCTAGCTGCGCGTCTATTTAAATTGCATAACATTAGCAGCCAAGCTAGTTATCGTAACTAACGTTACATTAGGTAGCTAACTAACTAGTGTACACATTCGCTAGCTACCCCCACTGTGTTGATGTGCGTATTACCAGTACACATATGCTAGCTACGGTTAGTGTGTTCATGTGGGTATTAGCAGTTTACGTAGGTAGCTAGCTAAAGTTAGTCAGTGAGACTGTCAAATTGAACTAACTTAGGATCCTAACTTGATTGCATCGTTTGATCCCAACAAGTAATGTATAGCTAGTTAGACTGTAACACAATTGAGCTAGCTAACGTTAGCCTGATAACAACGAAACATGATTTTGTGTGGGGTCACTAACGTTATCCTGTGTTGCAAACAATCAGCTTGGAAAGGGGAAGATAGCAAGCGAGTAGACATAGCAACTCGATGTTGTGTAGTTTGATCGTTATTTTGATTTGGTTCATGAGTCAGGTCCATTTGTTTTGTTTCTAGGATGGCGCAGCAGCAGACGCTGCGTTTCCGCGGCCCTGCTCCTCCTCCGACCCCAGTGATGCGTGGTCCACCCCCACTGCTCAGACCCCCACCTCCCCCCTTCGGTATGATGAGAGGGCCTCCACCACGAGGGCCACTGTTTGGGCGTCCGCCGTTTGACCCCAGCATGCCACCCATACCCCCACCAGGAGGCATGCCCCCACCACTCGGACCCCCTCACCTACAGGTAGACCAGTCAGAGATGAAAGGAATCATTTCTGCCACTGGATTCATCCATATTTTCTATAGAATGTGACTGTTACACATTTGGTTTGTCAGAGCTATGAATGCATTGAGAGCCTGAAAATCTTAGACTGCATTGCAAGCATTAAAGGCTTGATTTTTGTATTCCAGAGACCTCCTTTTATGCCCCCGCCGATGGGCAGCATGCCCCCGCCCCCAGGGATGCTATTTCCCCCTGGGATGCCCCCAGTCCCTGCTGCTGGAGCTCATACTCTGCCCCCTACTGATGAGATCTGGGTGGAGAACAAGACACCTGAGGGAAAGGTAGAGAATGGCCTCTTTACCTAAAGGAAAGATGGACCCGTTTGAATGTTGTTTTTGTGCATCTCTGAGTGATTTCATGTGTATTGGAGCTATTGCCGAGCTATTGCCGTTCAAGCAAGCAGCAATACAGCCTAGTTTTGCATCCCGGCTGTATTTCTGCCTGCTTGAACAGCCAATAGATCATCACTTAGAGATGCACAGACACTATATAACATTCACAATGGGTTAATTTTTCCTTTAATTGAGATGTTATGGTAGTTCTCTATTTGAATAATATAATAATAATATATGCCATTTAGCGGACGCTTTTATCCAAAGCGACTTACAGTCATGTGTGCATACATTCTACGTATGGGTGGTCCCGGGGATCGAACCCACTACCCTGGCGTTACAAGCGCCATGCTCTACCAACTGAGCTACAGAAGAACCTATCTGAATGAATATTTTCTTGTTTCCCCCAGGCGTACTACTACAACGCCAGGACTCGAGAGTCAGCCTGGAGCAAACCTGAAGGGGTTAAGGTGATCCAGCAGTCAGAACTCAACCCTATGATGGTGACCCCGGCTGGAACAGGAGCCTCCTCCAATAGCAGCACTGCAGCCAGCACTACAGCTGCCACACCCTCTCCAGTGTCCACACAGGCACCTTCCCAGTCTCATACCATGAGTACCAGCCCAGACACCAACACCACCTCTTCTTTGTCCCAGACCATCACTAGTGAGTACAGCTCTGGGAAAGGGAAATCTGGATCTTGTTTTAGTTCTCTGGACAGGTGTGATGGTTAGAATTCCTCTTAGTGTGACAAAATAAGACTGATTTAGTGAAGATCACAGCATTGGAAATGACTAGTTTTCTGCTTGTCTATTGTTAGTTTTACTGTATGTCCAGACTGTGATGTAACACTCTGCTGGTCTTTGTCCAGCTTCTGCTGCTACAGATCTGCAGCCTGTGGCCTCTGTCCCCTCGAGTGTGGGAGTGACCCCGATGGCAGTGGTCAGTGTAACCACAGTGCCATCCTCAGTGACACCAGTCCAGACTATGTCCCTGTTGCCCCAAAGTCTCCCGACTGGCCTGCCCCACCACACCATGTCCCAGCCTCACACCACAGCCACTATCCCAGGCTTCCCCCCAGGGGTCATGCACCCCTTCAGGGTGCCTCTACCAGGCATGCATATCCCACTGCCCGGTAAGACATGGTCTGCTCTCTCCTCAATCCAAACCTCTCTACCTCCCTTAACATTACTGACACTCCACCCCTTTCCATACTGTCATTAGTCATCTCTTCATTTGTTTGTCATCTTAACGTTAGGCCTTATTTTTATTCCTGTACATTTTATATTTTAGTCATTTTAGCAGACACTCTTATCCAGAGCGACTTACAGTAGTGAGTGCATTCAGTTTAATCTATTAAAAGTAATAGATTAAACTAATAATTGTAGAGGTAGAATGGTTTCGGTCATGGTTGGAGAGAGAAATAAGCAAATCAGAACTTGTATTTGTGTTTTTTTTTTTTTTTTTTTACTTATTCCACACAACTCCACATTCAGCTCCTTTACATTTAGTTTGTTCTTGCACTGTAGTTATTGGAGAAACGTGTCACTTTTAGTCCTGTAGATAGATGGCAGCATTGCCCATGTTCAGAAAAGGGTCAGCTAGTTGTCTGGAGAAAACAAATGCAGGAGAAAATTCAAATGCCTTTGAGACAATGTCCTATGAAGAAATAAGGGTGTTTTTGTTGACTCACTTTTTATTCACTTAAAGGTGCAATATGCAGAAAACCCTCCCACCATTTTCTGGTTGCTAAAATTCTAATAGTTTGCCTAATATCAGTTTGTGACAAAACAAGCAATGTATATTTCAGTCAATGTACCATCTAAACCGCTGTGAAATGTCTTTTCAACAACCCAAAATATTGTATTTTCAACTGTTTGAAACTGGTGTTGAAAACCGAAAGTAAAAGGTGCAAAAACCACACTTAAGAACGGGAAGCGTAGAAATAACACACACAGAACAGATCTACTGCTTCTTTGACTTGCTTTCAATGAGAATTTTAGATCTATATCTCATATTTCTATGTGAATTTGGTTGGGTCATCCAAAAAGTTACACATTGCAGCTTTAAATGTTTCATTAAAAAATACATATTTAATTTTAATTCAATACTCTGCACATCTACAAAACCTAATCAGCACTTTATTCATCCATCTGGTTGTTACCAGGAAGATAATACTACCTGTTGTTATCGAAGTGATAGTTGTTGTGGGTCTAGTTTTAATGTGTTGTTGAAATCTGTGTGATCTGCCCTGGCAGCTTGCACCTCTCTCCTCATGTGTCCAATACAATGCTTGCTTGTCCGTTCTTGCAGGTGTAGCAATGATGCAGATAGTAGGCGGTCCCTATATAAAGACAGTCTCCCCCAACCATAACGGTAATTCTTTCAAACATCTCCAGTCAGTATTCTGTTAGATGGCATGTTAGAGATTTGTTGTGAAAATTATGCTTATAATTTTTGGGGTCTTTTGGCCTCGCCAAACAATGCGGAGTATTACTGTTTATTTGTTTATTTATTCAACATTGAGTTTGACATATTTTAGGACTTGTGTTAAATGCTTTCTTTTTTTAAAAGAGGAGATTTGGGAAGGAGGCATTTTGGTATAGTGTTGATCAACCAATAGCTGTTTAGACAAAACCGCAATGTGGACTTGTCAGTACTGTCTCCGTTGTACTGTTTTTAGCTAGGTTACTTTTAGCAGGGTTTGATTTTTGAGTGGTAATTTAGTCACTGGTATATATAGGTCCTTGTTTTGACAGGCAACACACCTATTTTAGGTTATTTCCCCTTTTTAGTACAGGAAATTCACATTTTATTAATCTTGTATGGTCATTTGATAATCATTTTCTTCTTGTGGCATGCCTTGGTGTGTTTTTGTTAACATCTCAGTGGCTCAGTTTTTGATGTTACCTGTGTCCTCATGGCTAAGCAGAGAAGGCCCTATATTTACAATTTGAAAATTAGGTGTTGGAACTAAGACCTTTTTATATTTCAGGTGAGTTCTTATGGCCTCTAAACTACATGCAGCGCATTCGGAAAGTATTCAGACTCCTTGACTTTTCCAAATGTTGTTACATTACAGCCTTATTCTAAAATGTATACAAAAAAATAATACTTCCTCAATCTACACACAATACCCCATAATGACAAAGCAAAAACAGGTTTTCTGAAAATTTAGCAAGAAAAAAAACAGATGGCACATTTACACATCATGCTACAAGCTTGTCACAGCTGTATTTGGGGAGTTTCTCCCATTCTTCTCTGCAGATCCTCTCAAGCTCTGTCAGGTTGGATGGGGAGTTTCTCCCATTCTTCTCTGCTGATCCTCTCAAGCTCTGTCAGGTTGGATGGGGAGTTTCTCCCATTCTTCTCTGCAGATCCTCTCAAGCTCTGTCAGGTTGGATGGGGAGTTTCTCCCATTCTTCTCTGCAGATCCTCTCAAGCTCTGTCAGGTTGGATGGGGAGTTTCTCCCATTCTTCTCTGCTGATCCTCTCAAGCTCTGTCAGGTTGGATGGGGAGTTTCTCCCATTCTTCTCTGCTGATCCTCTCAAACTCTGTCAGGTTGGATGGGGAGTTTCTCCCATTCTTCTCTGCAGATCCTCTCAAGCTCTGTCAGGTTGGATGGGGAGTTTCTCCCATTCTTCTCTGCAGATCCTCTCAAGCTCTGTCAGGTTGGATGGGGAGTTTCTCCCATTCTTCTCTGCTGATCCTCTCAAGCTCTGTCAGGTTGGATGGGGAGTTTCTCCCATTCTTCTCTGCAGATCCTCTCAAGCTCTGTCAGGTTGGATGGGGAGTTTCTCCCATTCTTCTCTGCTGATCCTCTCAAGCTCTGTCGGGTTGGATGGGGAGTTTCTCCCAATCTTTCGCTGCCTTCGCTGCAGATCCTCTCAAGCTCTGTCAGGTTGGATGGGGAGTTTCTCCCATTCTTCTCGGCTGATCCTCTCAAGCTCTGTCAGGTTGGATGGGGAGTTTCTCCCAATCTTTCGCTGCCTTCGCTGCAGATCCTCTCAAGCTCTGTCAGGTTGGATGGGGAGTTTCTCCCATTCTTCTCTGCAGATCCTCTCAAGCTCTGTCAGGTTGGATGGGGAGTTTCTCCCATTCTTCTCTGCTGATCCTTTCAAGCTCTGTCAGGTTGGATGGGGAGTTTCTCCCATTCTTCTCTGCAGATCCTCTCAAGCTCTGTCAGGTTGGATGGGGAGTTTCTCCCATTCTTCTCTGCTGATCCTCTCAAGCTCTGTCAGGTTGGATGGGGGAGCGTTGCGACACAACTATTTTCAGGTCTCTACAGAGATGTTCAATCGGGCTCAAGTCCGGGCTCTGGCCGGACTACTCAAGGACATTCAGAGACTTGTCCCGAAGCCAATCCTGTGTTGCCTTAGCTGTGTGCTTAGGATGTCGTTGTCCTGTTGGAAGATGAACCTTCGCCCCAATCTGAGGTCTGGAGCAGGTTTTCATCAAGGATCTCACTACTTTGCTCTGTTGATCTTACCCTCACACCTGACTCGTCTCCCAGTCCTTGCCTCTGAAAAACATCCCCACAGCATGATGCTGCCACCCACACTTCACAGTAGGGATGTTGCCAGGTTTCTTCCAGATGTGACGCTTGGCATTCAGGCCAAAGAGTTCATTTTTGGTTTCATCAGACCAGAGAATCTTGTTTCTCATGGTCCGAGTGTCTTTAGGTGCCTTTTGGCAAACTCCAATTGGGCTGTCGTGCCTTTTATGGAGGAGTGGCTTCCGTCTGGCCACTCTACCACAAAGGCCTGATTGGTGAAGTGCTGCAGAGATGGTTGTCCTTCTGGAAGATTCTCCCATCTCCACAGAAGCACTCTAGAACTCTGTCAGATTGACCATCGGGTTCTTGGTGACCTCCCTGACCAAGCCCTTCTCCCATGATTTTCAGTTTTGCCAGGCGGACAGTTCTAGGAAGAGTCCTGGTGGTTCAAACTTCTTCCATTTAAGAATGATGGAGGCCACTGTTCTTGGGGATCTACAATACTGAAGAAATGTTTTGGTACCCTTCCCCAGATCTGTGCCATGACACAGTCCTGTCTCGGAGCTCTACGGACAATTCCTTCGACCTCGTGGCTTGTTTCCTTGCTCTGACATGCACTGTCAGCTGTGGGACGTTATATAGACGTGTGTGCCTTTCCAAATCATGTCCAAACAATTTAATTTACCACAGGCGGACTCCAAGTTGTAGAAACATCTCAAGGATGATCAATGGTAACAGGATGCACCTGAGCTCAATTTCAAGTCTCATAACAGGGTCTGAATACTTGTAAATACTTAGATAACGTCATTTGCAAAAATTTCTTAATCTTTTCTTTTATATTGTATTGTGTGTAGATTGCAAACTATATGTATATGTAATACATTTTAGAACAAGACTGTAACGTAACAAAATGTGGAAAAAGTCAAGGGGTCTGAATACTTTCAGGAGGCACTGTACGTCCTCAGAACTTTTCAAGAATGAGTGACACAAGCTCTAGCAAAAGTGTCAATAACACAGCATCTATTGCCTTTTGGACCCTTCTCCCCAAATGGAAGTAGATGCCCTACCCGCCCCCCGCTTTGTGGCTGCCTTTGTTTAGATGTGCAGTAGAATGGCTTTATCACACAGGAAGGAGTGTGTCTTAAGAACTATTCTGTGTGTATTTGACCTTCCACAGGTATGCTGCCTGGCATGGGCCCTCCTCTTGTTCCCATGATGCACCACCCTCAATTGGCCCTGGCGGCGCCCGCCTTGTCAGGCCTCCAGTTCCCAGAGTGGTCAGAGTACAAAACGGCCGACGGGAAGACCTACTACTACAACAACCGCACACTGGAGTCCACCTGGGACAAACCCCAGGAACTGCGGGAGAAAGGTTGGTCTACTTAAAGCTTTGGATTTCTCCAACCAGCTAGCATTCATGCTCCACTGGTTAAGTGAGATTTTAGATGTTGCATATCGAATGTGTGAATTTTTCCTCTCCTGTAGAGAAAGAGGCAGAGAAGGCCAAAGAGAGACAGCAGGCCCTGGAGGAGGAGGCTATGGAGATGGAGGATGAACAGCCTAAAATAGAGCTCCCCAAGGAGGTGAAGGAGGTGAGAGGAAAACTGGAGCCATCTACTAGTCACATCATTCTGGCCTGCATTTGATCATTTCAAACGGCGTGTTATTGTCATCTACCTTGATAAAAGTTGTATTCCTTTCATTGAGCAGGTAAAGGAGGAGGAGATGACTGAAGAGGAGAAAGCAGCACAGAAAGCCAAGCCCGTGGCCACTAACCCAATACCTGGCACTCCCTGGTATGTAACAGAAACCCCGTGGCCACTAACCCAATGCCTGGCACTCCCTGGTATGTAACAGAAACCCCGTGGCCACTAACCCAATACCTGGCACTCCCTGGTATGTAACAGAAACCCCGTGGCCACTAACCCAATACCTGGCACTCCCTGGTATGTAACAGAAACCCTGTGGCCACTAACCCAATACCTGGCACTCCCTGGTATGTAACAGAAACCCCGTGGCCACTAACCCAATACCTGGCACTCCCTGGTATGTAACAGAAACCCTGTGGCCACTAACCCAATACCTGGTATGTAACAGAAACCCTGTGGCCACTAACCCAATACCTGGTATGTAACAGAAACCCTGTGGCCACTAACCCAATACCCGGCACTCCCTGGTATGTAACAGAAACCCTGTGGCCACTAACCCAATACCCGGCACTCCCTGGTATGTAACAGAAACCCTGTGGCCACTAACCCAATACCTGGTATGTAACAGAAACCCCGTGGCCACTAACCCAATACCTGGCACTCCCTGGTATGTAACAGAAACCCTGTGGCCACTAACCCAATACCTGGTATGTAACCGAAAGCCCGTGGCCACTAACCCAATACCTGGCACTCCCTGGTATGTAACAGAAACCCCGTGGCCACTAACCCAATACCTGGTACTCCCTGGTATGTAACAGAAACCCTGTGGCCACTAACCCAATACCTGGTATGTAACAGAGAGCCCGTGGCCACTAACCCAATACCTGGTACTCCCTGGTATGTAACAGAAACCCCGTGGCCAATAACCCAATACCTGGTACTCCCTGGTATGTAACAGAAAGCCCGTGGCCACTAACCCAATACCTGGCACTCCCTGGTATGTAACAGAAACCCTGTGGCCAATAACCAAATACCTGGTACTCCCTGGTATGTAACAGAAAGCCCGTGGCCACTAACCCAATACCTGGTACTCCCTGGTATGTAACAGAAACCCTGTGGCCACTAACCCAATACCTGGTATGTAACAGAAAGCCCGTGGCCACTAACCCAATACCTGGCACTCCCTGGTATGTAACAGAAACCCCGTGGCCAATAACCCAATACCTGGTACTCCCTGGTATGTAACAGAAACCCCGTGGCCAATAACCCAATACCTGGCATTCCCTGGTATGTAACAGAAACCCCGTGGCCAATAACCCAATACCTGGTACTCCCTGGTATGTAACAGAAACCCCGTGGCCAATAACCCAATACCTGGTACTCCCTGGTATGTAACAGAAACCCCGTGGCCAATAACCCAATACCTGGTACTCCCTGGTATGTAACAGAAACCCCGTGGCCAATAACCCAATACCTGGCACTCCCTGGTATGTAACAGAAACCCCGTGGCCAATAACCCAATACCTGGTACTCCCTGGTATGTAACAGAAACCCCGTGGCCAATAACCCAATACCTGGCACTCCCTGGTATGTAACAGAAACCCCGTGGCCAATAACCCAATACCTGGTACTCCCTGGTATGTAACAGAAACCCCGTGGCCAATAACCCAATACCTGGTACTCCCTGGTATGTAACAGAAACCCCGTGGCCAATAACCCAATACCTGGTACTCCCTGGTATGTAACAGAAACCCCGTGGCCAATAACCCAATACCTGGCACTCCCTGGTATGTAACAGAAACCCCGTGGCCAATAACCCAATACTTGGTACTCCCTGGTATGTAACAGAAACCCCGTGGCCAATAACCCAATACCTGGTACTCCCTGGTATGTAACAGAAACCCCGTGGCCAATAACCCAATACCTGGTACTCCCTGGTATGTGCCACTGATGGTAACAGAGCTATGTGCTGTTGTCTGGAGGCTGAACTTGCATCAGTCACACGTCCTGGTGCCCTATTGAACTTGTGTGTGTTTAGGTGTATTGTGTGGACCGGTGACGAGCGGGTGTTCTACTACAACCCCACCACGCGTCTCTCCATGTGGGACCGGCCAGAGGAGCTGGTGGGACGGGCCGACGTTGACAAGAACATCCAGGAACCACCTCATAAGAGAGGCTTGGAGGACGCCACCAGGAAGCTGGGTACGACCACACGCAGGCACACTCATCCTGCCTCTGTAGGTGTTCATGACGATGGCCTCATCACTTCTCTCCCTCAGGAATCAGCAAAGAGGAGCTGGAGCAGGCAGCAGAGGAAGCTCTGGAAGATGAGCCTGTGAAGGCCAAGAAGAGGAAGTAAGTCCCCAGTCCTCTCCACCTAAGGGCCCAGCACACTTTACTAGGGGCCAGTAAAAGCATGACGAGGCACTCAGTCATTCTTCATCGTCTGAACAGATTAAACAGCATGTACAAATTGAAATCAACCCATGATGTACTCTGGAGAAAAAATATCTAAATTCTTAGTTTAAGGTTTAGTTGGGGTGTTTGGTCGCGAACCCTAAATTGCTTGATTTTTGTATTTTCCTCTGGGGGGTGGAGGGACTAACTCTGTGGGAGGTAGTTTTTAACCCAGCTTGTACGGACTTAGTAAAGCCAATGATGTCTTCACTGGTTCTGTTGAAGTGGTCAATCGATGGTCACTGTCCAGGTTACCCAATCAGTCACTGTTTCCCCATCAGTGCCCTCCAAGCCTGCCTCTCCCGCTACCCTAAACACTGGTCCCTTTGCACAAGAGACTATTTTTCAGGGAAAGGCCTGTAGAACACATGGTGATGCCAACATGGGCCTCCAAGGTAACCACCTTGCTTGACCTCCTTCTTCTAGAACTACTGCTTTAGGAACCCCAATGAGCAAATGAAGACGTTCCCCGCCCCGTCTCGCCATAGCTATATGTGATAACGGAACACTGAATACAAATCCAAGGCCGTGAATATCAGTGGTCAGGTATTTGACAAATCCTCCCCCTCTCAATCTTTAAAAGCTGTAGGACCTGTGCAACACCCAACTTGTATCATTTGGAGTCCACTCATTTGGTAGAGATGGCTGATATTTGATCAGTCAAGTATAGCAGAACACCTGGGTAGAGAACATAGAACATACTGTATCATTTCCCCAAATGAAGAACTAATGTTGCACCCCAGGCCAGCCCCCTACCCCCTGGTCTATCACTAACCCTCCCCTGTGCCTGGGTCTTGACGTCTTCCCTCTGCTTGCAGGAAGGAGGAAGTGATGAAAGAGGCGGACTCTGAGAAAGAGGCAGCCATGGAGGCAGAGCTGAAGGCGGCCCGAGAGCGGGCCATCGTGCCCCTGGAGAAGCGCATGACACAGTTCAGGGACATGCTGCTGAAGAGAGGGGTAAAACACTTGAATCCAACGCAATACTGTAACGTTAGACACATTAATCTGAATGGAAGCCCACCAAGGTACACTCTTCACTTAATTCTCCTTGTCTTTGGTGTTTTATTTCTGTTCTTCCTGCCTCTATCCTTCACTTCTATCTTATGCCCAGTTGATTGACAAGTACATTTCTGCTTATGTTTTGGTAATAGTTCAAAAAGTTAGTTAAACATGTTATGTACATATCTATAATAGTGTTGAATTGTAATGATAGACTAAGAATTTAACATTTCACTATTCTTTGTAGAGAATAAGTCATTTGAAATCTATTTATTGTACATAATGGTGACTTTCTTTGAAAATGACATGCACATGCTGTACTGGATCAGTGTTTGGTTTTTCCAATACATTCATCAGATCTATATGTCTTCAGGACTACCCTGCCAATGGCGGAGTCGTCCTTGACAAACATTTATCAGATCTATATGTCTTCAGGACTACCCTGCCAATGGCGGAGTCGTCCTTGACAAACATTCATCAGATCTATATGTCTTCAGGACTACCCTGCCAATGGCGGAGTCGTCCTTGACAAACATTCATCAGATCTATATGTCTTCACGACTACCCTGCCAATGGCGGAGTCGTCCTTGACAAACATTTATCAGATCTATATGTCTTCAGGACTACCCTGCCAATGGCGGGGTCGTCCTTGACAAACTGGCATGCAGAGTAGATAATAACTTGATGTCATTATGTTGGCCTCTCCTCTGATTTGGGATCAGATTTCAGAGTAGATAATGTCATTGTGTTGTCATCTCCTCTGATTTGGGATCAGATTTCAGAGTAGATAATGTCATTGTGTTGTCATCTCCTCTGATCTGGGATCAGATTTCATGTGTTCAGCTTCCTGTTTCTGTATTACATGAATGATGTATCAACTATCCTAGAAACAGTTGTTCAGAACCAAAACAGGCATATTGCAACTCTGACGCATCCAAAGCAGAGTTTTAAAAAAACAGCAACTAATTGGATTGTAAAATGTATTAAACTTCCCCAGCAGGGGATTTATTGGTGCTGCTGTCTGGAGCCTTTTCCAACAGCACCACCAGGCGTGATGCAGGCCTTTATGGCACATTGCTCTGCTGTCATTGTATTGTTCCTTTGGGTGTCACTAGTTTCAGGAGTAAAACGTGACTCATTCCTTTTAGATTTGAGGGGGATTGATTGGGCCGACGGGGGATTGTTTTCCCTCGAAGGAAATCAATTTGACTGATGACTGAAAGTGTTATGTGAATGTTGTTGAAGCCCACCTTGATCGGCCTGTTCTCACGCCCTCTAAACCCCGCGCCCACAGGTCTCAGCGTTCTCTACGTGGGAGAAAGAGCTGCACAAGATAGTTTTTGATCCGCGATACCTGCTGCTTAACCCCAAAGAGAGAAAGCAGGTATTGTACACTAACAGAACTCATTTATCAATTTAGATTTGATTTGTTTCCATATTCAGTCATATTATGATATGAGCTGTTTCCCCCTATGGGGGGAAGGTTCAGAGTTCTACAATATGTATTTCCCAAGGGGTTATCTGCCAGTTGTGTGTTTATTTATGCTAACTGTTGTTCCATGTGTCTGCTGGTCTTGTGCAGGTATTTGACCAGTATGTGAAGACCCGAGCTGAGGAGGAGAGAAAAGAGAAGAAGAATAAACTGATGCAGTCTAAGGATGAGTTCAGGAAGATGATGGAGGAGGCCAAGCTCACAGCCAGGTCAGACCTCATTACAAACACTGGTTAATACGGTACCAGCCAGGTCAGACCTCATTACAAACACTAGTTAATACGGTACCAGCCAGGTCAGACCTCATTACAAACACTAGTTAATACGGTACCAGCCAGGTCAGACCTCATTACAAACACTAGTTAATACGGTACCAGCCAGGTCAGACCTCTTTACAAACACTGGTTAATACGGTACCAGCCAGGTCAGACCTCATTACAAACACTAGTTAATACGGTACCAGCCAGGTCAGACCTCATTACAAACACTAGTTAATACGGTACCAGCCAGGTCAGATCTCATTACAAACACTAGTTAATACGGTACCAGCCAGGTCAGATCTCATTACAAACACTAGTTAATACGGTACCAGCCAGGTCAGACCTCATTACAAACACTAGTTAATACGGTACCAGCCAGGTCAGACCTCATTACAAACACTAGTTAATACGGTACCAGCCAGGTCAGACCTCATTACAAACACTAGTTAATACGGTACCAGCCAGGTCAGATCTCATTACAAACACTAGTTAATACGGTACCAGCCAGGTCAGATCTCACTACAAACACTAGTTAATACGGTACCAGGTACCAGCCAGGTGGTTTAGTTGATACGGTACCAGCCAGGTCAGACCTCACTACAAACACTAGTTAATACGGTACCAGCCAGGTCAGACCTCACTACAAACACTAGTTAATACGGTACCAGCCAGGTCAGATCTCACTACAAACACTAGTTAATACGGTACCAGGTACCAGCCAGGTCAGACCTCACTACAAACACTAGTTAATACGGTACCAGCCAGGTCAGACCTCATTACAAACACTAGTTAATACGGTACCAGCCAGGTCAGGCCTCATTACAAACACTAGTTGATACGGTACCAGCCAGGTCAGACCTCATTACAAACACTAGTTAATACGGTACCAGCCAGGTCAGACCTCATTACAAACACTAGTTAATACGGTACCAGCCAGGTCAGACTTCATTACAAACACTAGTTAATACGGTACCAGCCAGGTCAGACCTCATTACAAACACTAGTTAATACGGTACCAGCCAGGTCAGACCTCATTACAAACACTAGTTAATACGGTACCAGCCAGGTCAGACCTCATTACAAACACTAGTTAATACGGTACCAGCCAGGTCAGACCTCACTACAAACACTAGTTAATACGGTACCAGCCAGGTCAGACCTCATTACAAACACTAGTTAATACGGTACTAGGTACCAGCCAGGTCAGACCTCACTACAAACACTAGTTAATACGGTACCAGCCAGGTCAGACCTCATTACAAACACTAGTTAATACGGTACCAGGTACCAGCCAGGTCAGACCTCACTACAAACAGTAGGTAATACGGTACCAGCCAGGTCAGACCTCATTACAAACACTAGTTAATACGGTACCAGCCAGGTCAGACCTCATTACAAACACTAGTTAATACGGTACTAGGTACCAGCCAGGTCAGACCTCACTACAAACACTAGTTAATACGGTACCAGCCAGGTCAGACCTCATTACAAACACTAGTTAATACGGTACCAGGTACCAGCCAGGTCAGACCTCACTACAAACAGTAGGTAATACGGTACCAGCCAGGTCAGACCTCATTACAAACACTAGTTAATACGGTACCAGCCAGGTCAGACCTCACTACAAACACTAGTTAATACGGTACCAGCCAGGTCAGACCTCATTACAAACACTAGTTAATACGGTACTAGGTACCAGCCAGGTCGGACCTCACTACAAACACTAGTTAATACGGTACCAGCCAGGTCAGACCTCATTACAAACACTAGTTAATACGGTACCAGGTACCAGCCAGGTCAGACCTCATTACAAACACTAGTTAATACGGTACCAGCCAGCTCAGACCTCATTACAAACACTAGTTAATACGGTACCAGCCAGGTCAGACCTCACTACAAACACTAGTTAATACGGTACCAGCCAGGTCAGACCTCATTACAAACACTAGTTAATACGGTACCAGGTACCAGCCAGGTCAGACCTCATTACAAACACTAGTTAATACGGTACCAGGTACCAGCCAGGTCAGATCTCACTACAAACACTAGTTAATACGGTACCAGGTACCAGCCAGGTGGTTTAGTTGATACGGTACCAGCCAGGTCAGACCTCACTACAAACACTAGTTAATACGGTACCAGCCAGGTCAGACCTCACTACAAACACTAGTTAATACGGTACCAGCCAGGTCAGATCTCACTACAAACACTAGTTAATAGGGTACCAGGTACCAGCCAGGTCAGACCTCACTACAAACACTAGTTAATACGGTACCAGCCAGGTCAGACCTCATTACAAACACTAGTTAATACGGTACCAGCCAGGTCAGACCTCATTACAAACACTAGTTAATACGGTACCAGCCAGGTCAGACCTCATTACAAACACTAGTTAATACGGTACCAGCCAGGTCAGACCTCATTACAAACACTAGTTGATACGGTACCAGCCAGGTCAGACCTCATTACAAACACTAGTTAATACGGTACCAGCCAGGTCAGACTTCATTACAAACACTAGTTAATACGGTACCAGCCAGGTCAGACCTCATTACAAACACTAGTTAATACGGTACCAGCCAGGTCAGACCTCATTACAAACACTAGTTAATACGGTACCAGCCAGGTCAGACCTCATTACAAACACTAGTTAATACGGTACCAGCCAGGTCAGACCTCACTACAAACACTAGTTAATACGGTACCAGCCAGGTCAGACCTCATTACAAACACTAGTTAATACGGTACTAGGTACCAGCCAGATCAGACCTCACTACAAACACTAGTTAATACGGTACCAGCCAGGTCAGACCTCATTACAAACACTAGTTAATACGGTACCAGGTACCAGCCAGGTCAGACCTCACTACAAACAGTAGTTAATACGGTACCAGCCAGGTCAGACCTCATTACAAACACTAGTTAATACGGTACCAGCCAGGTCAGACCTCACTACAAACACTAGTTAATACGGTACCAGCCAGGTCAGACCTCATTACAAACACTAGTTAATACGGTACCAGGTCAGGTACCAGCCAGGTCGGACCTCACTACAAACACTAGTTAATACGGTACCAGCCAGGTCAGACCTCATTACAAACACTAGTTAATACGGTACCAGGTACCAGCCAGGTCAGACCTCTTTACAAACACTAGTTAATACGGTACCAGCCAGGTCAGACCTCTTTACAAACACTAGTTAATACGGTACCAGCCAGGTCAGACCTCATTACAAACACTAGTTAATACGGTACCAGGTACCAGCCAGGTGGTTTAGTTAATACGGTACCAGCCAGGTGGTCTAGTTAATACGGTACCAGGTACCAGCCAGGTCAGACCTCTTTACAAACACTAGTTAATACGGTACCAGCCAGGTCAGACCTCTTTACAAACACTAGTTAATACGGTACCAGCCAGGTCAGACCTCATTACAAACACTAGTTAATACGGTACCAGGTACCAGCCAGGTGGTTTAGTTAATACGGTACCAGCCAGGTGGTCTAGTTAATACGGTACCAGGTACCAGCCAGGTCAGACCTCTTTACAAACACTAGTTAATACGGTACCAGCCAGGTCAGATCTCACTATAAACACTAGTTAATACGGTACCAGCCAGGTCAGACCTCACTACAAACACGAGTTGATACGGTACCAGCCAGGTCAGACTTCACTACAAACACTAGTTAATACGGTACCAGGTACCAGCCAGGTCAGACCTCACTATAAGCACTAGTTAATACGGTACCAGCCAGGTCAGACCTCATTACAAACACTAGTTGATACGGTACCAGCCAGGTCAGACTTCACTACAAACACTAGTTAATACGGTACCAGGTACCAGCCAGGTCAGACCTCATTACAAACACTAGTTAATACGGTACCAGGTACCAGCCAGGTCAGACCTCACGACAAACACTAGTTAATACGGTACCAGCCAGGTCAGACCTCACTACAAACACTAGTTAATACGGTACCAGCCAGGTCAGACCTCACTACAAACACTAGTTAATACGGTACCAGCCAGGTCAGACCTCATTACAAACACTAGTTAATACGGTACCAGCCAGGTCAGACCTCATTACAAACACTAGTTAATACGGTACCAGCCAGGTCAGACCTCATTACAAACACTAGTTAATACGGTACCAGCCAGGTCAGACCTCATTACAAACACTAGTTAATACGGTACCAGCCAGGTCAGACCTCATTACAAACACTAGTTAATACGGTACCAGGTACCAGCCAGGTGGTTTAGTTAATACGGTACCAGCCAGGTGGTTTAGTTAATACGGTACCAGCTAGGTGGTCTAGTTAATACGGTACCAGCCAGGTGGTCTAGTTAATACGGTACCAGCCAGGTGGTCTAGTTAATACGGTACCAGCCAGGTCAGACCTCACTACAAACACTAGTTAATACGGTACCAGCCAGGTCAGACCTCATTACAAACACTAGTTAATACGGTACTAGGTACCAGCCAGATCAGACCTCACTACAAACACTAGTTAATACGGTACCAGCCAGGTCAGACCTCATTACAAACACTAGTTAATACGGTACCAGGTACCAGCCAGGTCAGACCTCACTACAAACAGTAGTTAATACGGTACCAGCCAGGTAGTTAATACGGTACCAGCCAGGTCAGACCTCATTACAAACACTAGTTAATACGGTACCAGCCAGGTCAGACCTCACTACAAACACTAGTTAATACGGTACCAGCCAGGTCAGACCTCATTACAAACACTAGTTAATACGGTACTAGGTACCAGCCAGGTCGGACCTCACTACAAACACTAGTTAATACGGTACCAGCCAGGTCAGACCTCATTACAAACACTAGTTAATACGGTACCAGGTACCAGCCAGGTCAGACCTCTTTACAAACACTAGTTAATACGGTACCAGCCAGGTCAGACCTCTTTACAAACACTAGTTAATACGGTACCAGCCAGGTCAGACCTCATTACAAACACTAGTTAATACGGTACCAGGTACCAGCCAGGTGGTTTAGTTAATACGGTACCAGCCAGGTGGTCTAGTTAATACGGTACCAGCCAGGTGGTCTAGTTAATACGGTACCAGCCAGGTCAGACCTCTTTACAAACACTAGTTAATACGGTACCAGCCAGGTCAGACCTCACTACAAACAAGAGTTGATACGGTACCAGCCAGGTCAGACCTCACGACAAACACTAGTTAATACGGTACCAGCCAGGTCAGACCTCATTACAAACACTAGTTAATGCGGTACCAGCCAGGTCAGACCTCTTTACAAACACTAGTTAATACGGTACCAGCCAGGTCAGATCTCACTATAAACACTAGTTAATACGGTACCAGCCAGGTCAGACCTCACTACAAACACGAGTTGATACGGTACCAGCCAGGTCAGACTTCACTACAAACACTAGTTAATACGGTACCAGGTACCAGCCAGGTCAGACCTCACTATAAGCACTAGTTAATACGGTACCAGCCAGGTCAGACCTCATTACAAACACTAGTTGATACGGTACCAGCCAGGTCAGACTTCACTACAAACACTAGTTAATACGGTACCAGGTACCAGCCAGGTCAGACCTCATTACAAACACTAGTTAATACGGTACCAGGTACCAGCCAGGTCAGACCTCACGACAAACACTAGTTAATACGGTACCAGCCAGGTCAGACCTCACTACAAACACTAGTTAATACGGTACCAGCCAGGTCAGACCTCACTACAAACACTAGTTAATACGGTACCAGCCAGGTCAGACCTCATTACAAACACTAGTTAATACGGTACCAGCCAGGTCAGACCTCATTACAAACACTAGTTAATACGGTACCAGCCAGGTCAGACCTCATTACAAACACTAGTTAATACGGTACCAGCCAGGTCAGACCTCATTACAAACACTAGTTAATACGGTACCAGCCAGGTCAGACCTCATTACAAACACTAGTTAATACGGTACCAGGTACCAGCCAGGTGGTTTAGTTAATACGGTACCAGCCAGGTGGTCTAGTTAATACGGTACCAGCCAGGTGGTCTAGTTAATACGGTACCAGCCAGGTGGTTTAGTCAATACGGTACCAGCCAGGTGGTTTAGTCAATACGGTACCAGCCAGGTGGTTTAGTTAATACGGTACCAGCCAGGTGGGTTTAGTTAATACGGTACCAGCCAGGTGGTTTAGTCAATACGGTACCAGCCAGGTGGTTTAGTCAATACGGTACCAGCCAGGTGGTTTAGTCAATACGGTACCAGCCAGGTGGTTTAGTTAATACGGTACCAGCCAGGTGGTTTAGTCAATACGGTACCAGCCAGGTGGTTTAGTCAATACGGTACCAGCCAGGTGGTTTAGTTAATACGGTACCAGCCAGGTGGTCTAGTTAATACGGTACCAGCCAGGTGGTCTAGTTAATACGGTACCAGCCAGGTGGTCTAGTTAATACGGTACCAGCCAGGTGGTCTAGTTAATACGGTACCAGCCAGGTGGTCTAGTTAATACGGTACCAGCCAGGTGGTCTAGTTAATACGGTACCAGCCAGGTGGTTTAGTCAATACGGTACCAGCCAGGTGGTTTAGTTAATACGGTACCAGCCAGGTGGTCTAGTCAATACGGTACCAGCCAGGTGGTCTAGTCAATACGGTACCAGCCAGGTGGTCTAGTCAATACGGTACCAGCCAGGTGGTTTTGTTAATACGGTACCAGCCAGGTGGTTTTGTTAATACGGTACCAGCCAGGTGGTTTTGTTAATACGGTACCAGCCAGGTGGTTTTGTCAATACGGTACCAGCCAGGTGGTTTAGTCAATACGGTACCAGCCAGGTGGTTTAGTCAATACGGTACCAGCCAGGTGGTTTAGTCAATACAGTACCAGCCAGGTGGTTTAGTCAGTACGGTACCAGCCAGGTGGTCTAGTTAATACGGTACCAGCCAGGTGGTTTAGTTAATACGGTACCAGCCAGGTGGTTTAGTTAATACGGTACCAGCCAGGTGGTTTAGTTAATACGGTACCAGCCAGGTGGTTTAGTTAATACGGTACCAGCCAGGTGGTTTAGTTAATACGGTACCAGCCAGGTGGTTTAGTTAATACGGTACCAGCCAGGTGGTTTAGTTAATACGGTACCAGCCAGGTGGTCTAGTTAATACGGTACCAGCCAGGTGGTCTAGTTAATACGGTACCAGCCAGGTGGCTTGTGTCTCTCAGGGGAACTAAGAGTTGCTGTGTTGTTTGTTTCAGGACAACGTTCAGTGAGTTTGCATCCAAGCATGCCAAGGACCCACGGTTCAAGGCCATAGAGAAAATGAAGGACCGGGAGGCCATATTTATCGAGTTCATGACCGCTCTCAAGAAGAAAGAGAAGGAGGACTCCAAGAACAGAGGAGAGAAGGTGAGCGCTGGTCTGGAAACCTCCATGGCCACTGAAAACAGTAGTCTGAGGAAGTGATATGCTGGACAGGTAACTACATACCTGTATGGTGTGCTTAGTGAAACCTGGAGACATTTGGAGTATCTGATCGTGTGTATGTCCCTATTGTAAACCTGGTCTCTGTCCCAGGTGAAGCAGGACTTCTTTGAGTTGCTTGGCGACCACCAGCTGGACGGAGGGCAGCGCTGGAGCAAGGTGAAGGACAGGCTGGAGGGAGACCCTCGCTACAAGGCGGTGGAGAGCTCCAACACCAGAGAGGAACTCTACAAGCAGTATGTGGACAAGCAGGCCAAGGTGGGAGGAACAGGATATTACATCAGAGGCTGCCCTTCCTGCTCATATACTCATTGACTCCAGCTTGTCATCTGACATTTAACCCAGCCCAATTCAGTGCCACAATCTTAGTATGTTTCGCCTCTTGGCGTGATGGGTGTCATGATGCCTGTAATGATTGCATGCCTCTGTGTATATGATGATGCTGCCAGAACATGTATTTGATGGTGTGTCTCTGCTGCCAGAACATGGACTCTGATAAGGAGAAGGAGATGGAGCGCGCAGCCAGGATAGAGGTCAGTCTGAGGGAGAGGGAGCGCGAGGTGCAGAAGGCCCGCTCTGAGCAGACCAAGGAGATCGACAGAGAGCGGGAGCAGCACAAGAGGGAGGAAGCCATCCAGCACTTCAGAGCCCTCATGTCAGACATGGTGAGCTCACACCATCCGCTGAAGTTGGTTTCCCCAATAAGGCACCGACAGGACGACATTTGTAGCTGAGAACTTGGGTGAACCAAACATTTATTTAGATTAAACCCAGTTTGATATGGCCACTGGAAGATCGTCTCAGCTGGGCAGATCAGAGACAAGACAGGAACCTTTGTTTTCAGATTGACCTTGTTAATGCCCAGACTTGTATTATGTGGATGAGGAACCATGTGCCAGGTCTTAATGCTGCTGGTGTGTGTGTTGTGATCAGGTGAGGTCGTCTGATGCGTCGTGGTCAGACACCCGCCGTAACCTGCGTAAGGACCACCGCTGGGAGTCCGCCTCTCTGTTGGAGAGAGACGAGAAGGAGAAACTGTTCAACGAACACGTTGAGGCGCTCTCCAAGAAGAAGAAGGAGAACTTCAGACAGCTACTGGACGAGACCGTCATGGTGAGAGACCACGTTTGGGCTGGTGTTACGCTCTCATTACAGGGCACATATGTACACCAACACAGCTGCATTAAATGTAAACTCACCGCAGTCCATCTGTGTATTAACAGGTCACCATAAAGGTGGTACTGTAAACCTGCATGTCATTCAGATAAGAGTATTATCCTGTGATGGATGACTTGGTAGTGCTTTGATTGAGTGTTTGCCACAGATCACACTGACCACCACGTGGAAGGAGGTGAAGAAGATCATTAAAGAGGATCCTCGCTGTATCAAGTTCTCCAGTAGTGACAGAGTAAGACCTTTCTCTTTTACCTTGCTGTGTTCTACTGGTTGAGTCAGCCACCCATGTACTCTTGTGTTCTACTGGTTGAGTCAGCCACCCATATACTCTGTGTTCTACTGGTTGAGTCAGCCACCCATGTACTCTGTGTTCTACTGGTTGAGTCAGCCACCCATGTACTCTGTGTTCTACTGGTTGAGTCAGCCACCCATGTACTATGTGTTCTACTGGTTGAGTCAGCCACCCATGTACTCTTGTGTTCTACTGGTTGAGTCAGCCACCCATGTACTCTTGTGTTCTACTGGTTGAGTCAGCCACCCATGTACTCTGTGTTCTACTGGTTGAGTCAGCCACCCATGTACTCTGTGTTCTACTGGTTGAGTCAGCCACCCATGTACTCTGTGTTCTACTGGTTGAGTCAGCCACCCATGTACTCTGTGTTCTACTGGTTGAGTCAGCCACCCATGTACTCTGTGTTCTACTGGTTGAGTCAGCCACCCATGTACTCTGTGTTCTACTGGTTGAGTCAGCCACCCATGTACTCTGTGTTCTACTGGTTGAGTCAGCCACCCACGTACTCTGTGTTCTACTGGTTGAGTCAGCCACCCATGTACTCTGTGTTCTACTGGTTGAGTCAGCCACCCACGTACTCGGTTAACACCAGGCAAAGACGCTGAGCGGTTCATCTTCTTTTGGTTTGTAGAAAAAACAGAGGGAGTTTGAAGACTACATCAAAGACAAGTACATCACAGCCAAAGCTGACTTCAGAACGCTTCTGAAAGAGACCAAGTTCATCACGTACAGGTGAGTACAGCAACGGGCTGGATAAGTGACATTGTTTCATTGGTAGCTGGGTGAATATGTATGACAGGTTGGATCATTTGAATGGCATTTATTCTTGTGTAGATTAGGTGTACTTAAACTGGAGTTGGAAAAAAATTATTAGATCAATTGAGTCAGGAGGAGGTGCTATTGGTCCATCTGCATTACTGCCCCCCCTCCCCCCATGTTGTCGTCCTCTCAGGTCGCGGAAGTTGCTCCAGGAGTCTGACCAGCACCTGAAGGATGTGGAGAAGGTTCTGCAGAATGACAAGCGTTACCTGGTGCTGGACTGTGTCCCGGATGAGAGGAGAAAACTCCTCATGTTCTACATTGAGGATCTGGACCGCCGGGGTCCCCCTCCTCCCCCCACTGCCTCGGAGCCAACACGCCGCTCCACCAAGTGACCACAGACTGCTAGAAACCCTGAGCATGAACCAGCCCTGCACCTATTCTAGTGCAGTATTAAACTGTAATGTCCTAATGCCTTGTGATAAACCTGGAACATCCATCCCTGTATTTATTCAAGTGTCAGTAGTGCAGAGCTCTGGCTCTCCTCCTGCCTACAGGGCCTGATGATGTACCACTGCTCTGACCCCTGACATCTGACCTTTGGCTCAGCTGAGGTCAATGGGATCGGCGTAGTAGTACATCTGCAGCCACCTATGACGTTAGACAACTGTAAATGATGAACTCTGCTGTTTCTGTGACTCAAGGCATTGCAGGCCTTAGTAACTGTTTTTAGGGTGTCGTTGACGTCGACCGCCTCACAGTACAGTTGGAATGTTAACGTTTCTTCTCAGTGGTTTCATTTTGATGCGTTGCTTTTTCTGTACATGTTTACTGGAATAAAGACAACTTTTCTTTTTTTAACAATGCAGTCCTGTGATATGTTAATAGTTAAATGTTTAAACTCAGGATCACTGAGCCCATAATAAAGACATTAATATTTAATGTACCTATTTTTTTTTTATTCGACATTTTGTAAAGTTCTTTAAAAAATTGGAACAAAAAGCTTGCTACATTGTTTTAATCAATACTACCCGGTAACATCGCTTCCTCTGCATGTTTTAAAACCTTCATGAAGATAAATAAATAAATGAAACGGAAGGGGCAGGAGAGGTCAGAGGGCGTCAAGAGCACACCATCTCAGTAGTGTCTAGGTATGTCATCAGGGATGCAAAGGTTGAGTTTGTAGAGCCAGTCTCTTCAGTTCATCTCCCCAATGCAAAGCTTCTAAGGAACATAAAAATATCGTCCCTGCATTTATGTGCATAACCTTAAACTACAGCAACAACTTAAGAGGGTGAACATTTTTAAAATGGACAAACATGTTGACAGCCATCGTTCTTCAGTGTTCTGGATGCAACAGGGCAACCCTAGATTTACAACATGGGTGCAAGTCTCTGAGATGGAGCGAAAGAAGAGAACTGCAAAGCTGTCAGTGTCTCATCACAAGTTGCATTGCGGCCAGAGATTCCCAGCCTTGCGGCCCTCTCCCAGGTGAGTGTGATCAGCCAGTCGGGGCGCTATGCTGGTCTGGGTTGCTCTCCATCCATCCATCTATCCATTAGTTGACCTTGTCTTGGAATATGTAGAGGTTGTTGGTGGCGGCCACAGCGATGATGTTCTCAGAGGGGTGCCAGGCACTGTGCAGGATCTTCTTGCTGAAGTCCAGGCTGTCCACGCTGATCTCGTCCTTGCGTCTCTTGCCCCCTACACACACCTTCCTGGGCTTCAGGATGGCCCGGGGCTTGCTGTTCTCCCTCGATGCCTCCAGGGTCACGTCACGCTTGGTGTTGCGGTCGAACATGCGGAAGAAGTTGTTGTACGAGCCGGTCATGATCACACTGCGGAGAGAAGGGAGGGGGACACACACATCAATCTAATTTATCTCAATGTGATTTTCCAGATTTTTTTCCCTCATTTTGTCTGTCATAGTTGAAGTGTACCTATGATGAAAATTACAGGCCTCTGTCATCTTTTTAAGTGGGAGAACTTGCACAATTGGTGGCTGACTAAATACTTTTTTGCCCCACTGTAC